>NC_056734.1:262840669-262885669 GCF_019279795.1 Protopterus annectens
TAAAGTAGAACACTTTCTCACTCCTCACGCTAAAATTACAATTGCCAGCACACACCTACTATCAACTCTCTTCTATGCCTCCCCCCTTTTTACAAACCTAAACAAGACAACCCTTAACAAACTTGCTTCTTGTTACAATCACATAGCTAGATTTTGCCACAAATTCCACCTTTAGAACGCACCACTGCACTAACTTGAAGCAACTAGGGTGGTTAGAGTTTTTCAACCAACTCAAAATGGCTCACCAGATACTGTATCACCCAGAGAAAACACCAGCTCTGAAAAACATCATTCACCCCTATATTAACCTGCAATCTTTACGCTCCTCCACTAAGATCTTAGCTCAAACTACCAAAGCCAATAATTCTGCTGGGGATTCTCTATTCTCAAACTTTGTAGGTAAAATGTGGAACTCCCTACCGACCATACTCACCTCAGAACCTTCACTCCTACAATTCAAAAAAAAGCTTAAACCCCATCTCAATACTCTCTGGCAATGTCCCTGCTCCAAACCTGATTAACCACTATCATTTACCCTTCTCTTACCTCACTATCCTTAACCGCTTTTTAACAAGGTGCCTCGCCTTTGTAACTGACCTATGTTTTTTTTTTATATGCTGCTGTTATTTTTTTCCCAAGATGTGATGTATCTTTATATTGTATTTAGATCTTAACTATCTTCCTTTTTTGCATTAACAATGTTCATATGTCTGTTATGTACCTGGAGCTTTTCTCCCCGGACCTCCGCTGAAAATGGACATGTATCCAGTCGGACTCTCCCGGTTAACAAATGTAAAATAAATAAATAAATAAATAAATTTTGTCATCAAAGACTAATCACTTACTGATTTTACAAACCATCATGGAACAATCTCATAATAACCTTATAGCTCATCAAGGACTAACCAAATAGTGATGCTATGAATCATCAATGATTAATCTCACACTGATTTCCCAAATCATCATGGACTAATCAAAATCCAGTTTAGAAAACACAACGGACTAATCCTAAACTGATTATCTGCCTGTACCTTTACCTTGGTACATGAGTTTTATTTTAACTGTGACATTATAAATCATTGGAAGCTGAAATATACCTTCGGTACTATACATCTGGTGCTGCAGGAACTGTACCACGATACATCTAAAGATATCAGTACTGGTGATCTGGAAACTATTGTTTGTTCTTTGTGTGACATGTGCACTTATATGTTCACATGTATCTACACATGCTACTCTTTTTATGAAGCAAATAAACACAAAAGAGGGCTGATTCTCTCACCTGGATAGCAGAGATCTTCTGTTCTTCTTTGGTTTGGCTTTCTTTTAGTTCCATAATGCTTAATTGTAGAAAAGATGCTGCAGCTTTCAGTTCATCCTAGATTTAAGAAAGAATATTGAGTATTTAGAACAACAAGTTTTACATATAAAATGGTAGATCTTGCATGCCCCATCCCAAATTTTTTGATGGGTAAAGGGATAGTTCTAGTACTATTTATTTGTGCTTTGTATTATTTGATTCTGGCCTGTGCTTGCAGCTATGTTGTGACTTTCATATCATGCTTTAGCTTTGATTGGGGGGAAGTGCCTTCAGTAAATTTCAAAGATGGTAACCAGATTTCATCTCAAATTCTAGCTGTACTCACATCCCTTAATTTGAGCCCTTCATTAATTTAGCCTTTGCATTTGATCCTCAGATAAAAGTAGCCATTTTTAGGAATTGTATATCCTGCTCTGACCTGGTGCTTCCTCTTTAGAAAATACTCTTTCCAGTCTTCTCATTCTAGTTTATTATTCCATGATTTAGTGTTGGTATGATGTAACTTGCAAACAATGATTTCTTCATTTCTGATTTTTTAGATTTTACAATTCTTCGTATGTAGTCTATAGTTGTATAACTATCAATAACCAATTAGATGATATGATAAGAAAAACTCAAGGCTGGGTTAACCCAAACACCAGGTCCTTAAATGAATCTATAATTTCAGTCATTGTGTGTTCTAGTAAATATTTCATAGGATCACAGCAGATTAATAAGCTATAAACCCGGAGATCATTTCACGCCTAGCCATTTCATCCCCATGTAATACCATAGAAATGTTAGTTAATACCCAAAATTGTATTTAGTAATGGCTGACCATGTCCAGAAGGGCTGTGGGCACTATTCCTGGTAAGAATTTATAGTGCTTCATCCACTCATCCAGATGATTCCTCTTGAACAGTTTCACAGAGGTGCTCTGTTTCACCTGAATAGGTAGCCTATTCCAATGATACGGCAGTCACTGGGAGATAAATCTGTCCCTCTTGCATGTCCTATTTAAATTGCAGGCCATATTTAGATCCCTGGAAGGGGTAGCTCTAGTCACATTTGATTTACACATATGTAGCAAGTTGATTAGGTTTGGGTTCAAGATTGCTCTGTAAGCCAGGTATAAGTCTTCCCTAAGAATATGGTCTCTCCAATTTCTGCAAGTGTTTTGTATGGTACATGCTGAAGGGGGTGTTATACTCAATTATAAGCTGGATTAATACTGAGTATAGAGGGGGATATAACCTCTTTTGCTCTCGAGGCAATGCCTTTACTAATCAAGTGTGCTATGTAGAAAGCCCTTCTTACTACAGTAGACACACAGTGTTCGATGTTAAGGTTGCAGTCAATTTGTGATCCTAGGTCCCTTACCACTTCATGGGTACTTAGGGTATTATTGTTGATTTGATAGTGTGAAAGGTCATTGTTTGTGCTGAAAGGAATGATGATGCATTTTTTTGCATTCAGTTTGAGACCATGTCTAAGACGCCAGTTGTCAGTTTGCAAAAGACCCTCCTAGAATATACTGTCATCATTTGGTAATTCAATAATTTCACGCAGTTTGCAAACTGGGTGCAGTTCAATCTATGTCTTCCAAATCTCATATGCTTAGTATTTAAAGTATTTAGCGGCACATTATTCTCCTGTGGTCAAATGGTCAATTTAGTCAAGTTCCTTTGCAAGCATGCCTTGTCTGTAACAGATGTATTAACTTACCCTCATTCAAGTTGTCTTCATACAGACTATATAACATTTTAGATGAATAAGATAGAGCTGAAAGATTCAACAGAAACAAGTATAGGCCTGCGACATAGCCTTGTGGGATACCCTGAAAGTAAACCTAGAATTTCACCTGTCAACTGCTGTACAATACTTACTGTCTCCTATTTGTATGCCATGCAGCTAGCCATCTTATCGATATTATATTATATTAATACCTAGTTCTAATTTATTGGTCAGTATTTTGTATATGACCATATCAAAGACTGAAGATAAGTGTATATACGTTAAATGCCAGCAATTTTTTTATTTACAGCTGTTATTATATTAATATATAGGATCATATTACAGGGGGTTATGGATCTTTCAGCATATGAATGCATGATATATGGTTTCAGACCCAACTTTTCCAGTTCTGATAATAATGTATCCAAACTAACTGGCTCCATTATTTTTCACAAAAGAAAGTAAACTTACAGATCTATACAATGTAGCTCAGTATAACATTTTACCCATGTATCATAATGTTACTGTATGGGTCTGGTTGTGTCTGAAAGTGATCCTTGGAGCATATGTTCAAAAGTTCATACGTAGGTACTAGTCTAGCTGCCCTTGTGGGACATTTTATGACAAGTCAATTTCCATTTTGCACTCAAAATAACCTATCCCATTCAGTTATGCATTGGCCTTACCCATCCCATGGTTGATAATAAGATATTACCTTAATGAGAATAAATGGAATCATACCACAGATAATTTGAGGGGAGCCATGCATGGGATAAAGCATTTAGGAGCTGCTTCTGTCCATTATCTGTACAAGGGTCATTCCTTGGGTAAATTTTCTACTACTGCTCTACTACACTTTACTAATGTAATAAATCAACATAGAAACAATAGTTTCCTTGTGGCCACCATGTTCTTAGACCTGTCAAAGGCATGTGTTCTCATACCAGCAACTGCTCATTCAGCTTTCCTCAATAGGACTTTCACAAAATTCCATGTCATGGTTACTTAGTTGCCTGAAGGCAACAAGCTGTTAAATGGCAACAAACCTGCTCATCCTTTCAACCACTTACTATAGGTGTCCCTTAGAGCTCTATCCTGGGTCCTCTCCTATTTAATACATTTATTAATAACCTCCACACCTACACTCACCATGCTAATTTAGTTCAGTATGCAGATGGCTAAACATTGATATATGCAGCCTCAACAATAAATAACCTGGCTCAAAAAATCAAGCCTCCTACACAGCCCCAAGAAAACTAAGGCATAGGTCTCAACCTTTTCAGAAGCAAATGTGGAACACAGACCCTAACAATGTGTGACAAACGGTCAAAACGTGGAACCCTTTTTTTGCACTGCGTGAAAATGCACCATTTCCATGGTGCCTGGTTGAAGTAGGCTTTTTGCCAAAAATATTAAGTTAGCAAATACTGTACATTTGTTAAGATTCAATAAGACACATGTCAATAAATAGTTAACAGAAACCATTGATAAAATGCAATATACTCAGTAGAAAATAATTACACAACAATATTCAAGGGCTCATTAGCACCTGCTTTTCCAACCCCTTCATATCCTCTCCCAACTAAAAAAGGTAACTCATCCAATAAGGGACATCAGAAATGTTTAAAATATTGCTGCCATGACAGAATAAGCAAATGTGAATT
The DNA here is from genome assembly GCF_019279795.1 of Protopterus annectens. Lineage (NCBI taxonomy): Eukaryota > Metazoa > Chordata > Ceratodontiformes > Protopteridae > Protopterus > Protopterus annectens. The sequence continues at coordinate 262,845,368 of NC_056734.1, forward strand.
AATATACACTTTCTGAAATAAAAGCAGTCTATAATTATTTACTAAATGTAATGCACCACCTTTTCTACAAACGTAACCAGCCCAGCTCTCAAAGAATCAGGGACAAATCCAGAAATAATCAGGGGACACTTAGTATCTTGACACATTGAGAGAAGAGAGAATGTGAACAGAGAATTGCTCTAAAAAAAACTTAGCAAGCTGCTTAAATAACTGAATTTAACATGCATTTTCCTGAAGGACATGAAGTCTATGTCAGACTTTTAATATTCAGTAATTTGCCAGAAAACCACAAATGTTATGAGCAACAGACCAAAAGGCAAGAATCTGGACACTCTGCAAAAATCTAACTCCAACCTTGTCTGAAACAAAGTTTAATCAGTCCTGCACTCTCCGCCACTTACCTCAGCCCAGTAAGGGAACAAAGCATCTGCAGCTCCAAGTTCAGCAGTCCACATCCTCCAAATGTTATCAAGAATTAAAAAAATAAATCATCCCAGCAACAGCAGCACCACCACGACCATCCCAATTCCCAAATCAAGTAAAGCTAATTGTAGTCCTTTGCCCTAAGGTAAGTACAGCCAAAACTGTACCTGATGAAATGCACTTCCACATCAACTCCCATTCAGCAGGTGCCTCCCTGTCCAGTCTCTGTACCCCATCCCTCTTACCCACGATCATAACAAATGAACTGCATGAAGCTTCAAACAGTCTGGTAACAAGAGGATATTGTGCATTCAGAAAAAAACAGCCGTAACTCTCAATGTGTTCTTTTCTGCACCCTGCAATATCCTTTTTGAAACTATTGCAGTGGTGCGAAAACTAGTACTGGCACGCGATTGGCCGCATTTTGTGCCTCCCTAATGGCTCCCTTTGCAACAGAACATATGCTTGATTGGCTTGTATGATGCAATGCCGATTGGCTTTAATTGCGGTACACAAGCCAGTCAAAAATTGTAAAGCAGAGCTACCACTGTTCAAAGCGGAACTGCGGAACAGTGAGTTAAATTGATACCAAATGCGGAGCATTCCACACAATCCAGGGCACTTGGCTGCCCAGAACTAAGGTAATGCATTTTTACCTCAAAAAGTTGCCAAAATCAAAAACAATCTTTCACCATAAAGTCTGCAAATAATACTGTCATTAAAACTGCAATTCACAGTAAACTTCTAGGCATTATAATAGATGACAGTCTCAAATATGACCAGCATATACTGCATGCCACTAAATCTACACACCAGAGAGTAAGCTCCTTTTTATAAAATTAAAAAATTCCTTACAGATACTGCAAGAAAAACCTCTAGCCACCAATTTCTTACTGCCAATCACTCCTATCCTAACAAACTTAAACAATACTCAAAGAAAGAGACTCACCTCCTGCTACAATAAAATAGCTAAATTTGCCACCAATATCCCATATAGGACCCACCACTGTCACAGCTTAAAGCAATTCAACGGGTTTGAACTACTCAACTACCTAACATATTCACAATTAACTACAGCACACAAACTCTTTCATCATCCAGAAAATGTTCTGCACTAAAAATCATATTACTGCCCAAATGTCCAGCAAGGAGTCCTCCATTCTAGTAACAATTTTTTACTACTCACAAATACGTCAAATAATGTCACAGGAGACTAGCTCTGCTCCCAATATGTTGCTAAATTCTGGAATAGTATCCCCACACAAATAAAACTCTCCAACAAGCTCAATAGTTTTAAACCCCTTCTTAAGCAACACCTTAACTGATCTTGGTCCTGCACATGCTCATCACTAAGTGTTCTCACTGTACAATACTCTGCAAATACTCTCCTTAGACAGAATACTCTCAACCTCTCACTGAAATGACAAAACAATTGTTATACATAACTACTGCCTGTACAATCCACTAAGCTGCATGTGGGCTTTTTCTATAGTAACTTCTACCTCTGAAAAGTCTTAGAGTGTATACATTTAACTATTTTTATGGGTAAAATGTATTATTTAACTGAAACTAAGCACAATGCAATGTGAACAAATGGAGCTTTGCTCCCAGGGCCTTTGCTGAAAATGGATGTTAACCAGACAGGCTTTTCCTGTAAACAAAAATAAATAAATAAATACATAAATAAATAAAGGGGGTATTATACTCATTGACTGGCCTAATGAGGTCTAAATAAAGTGAGTCAATGACATCCTTAGATCAATACACAGACCCTTTGTTTATGAGCTGTGCTATATAGAAGGACTTTCATACAACAATGGACACAAGTTGAACCCAAATCCCAAACAACTAGGTCAACTCTTAGGGACATATTGTCAATGTGGTAGTTTCTTGGGGTAGATGACTTACCAAATGATATAATAGTGCATTTTTTGGCTTTTAGTTTCAGTCCATGATTTTGGGACAAACTTTCTTGCAGGATGGCCAAAATATTTGGGGATTCAATGACTACTCCCAGCTTGCAATAATCTGCTAACTTAGTCAGCCAGAACCCTTTGGTATTGTCTTTTACTTCAGAAAAGTAGATGCCAAACAGAAGAGGTCCCAGCACAGAACCATGGGGGACTCCACTGGTGACTGAACTCTTTGTGGAGGTAGCTTTCCCTATGTTGATTTCATGCATATTATGTGTGAGCAATTTGGCAATCAAGCAGGTGACATAGAAATTTATTCCCAATAACTTCCCTTCTTTGCCTGAGTGGGGAATTGTACCAAACGCTTTAGCCAGGTCAAGGAATGCAGTGTGTACCATTTTGCCTTCATCCGTGCTTTTGGTGACCTTTTCAAAAAAGTCCACCAGGTTGAGTAAGAATGAACTGTCCTTTATGAATCCAAACTAATTTATTAGTTCCATGATAATTCTTTCCATGGCTTTGCATATGATGCTGGTTAGACTTATGGGTCTATAGTTTCCTGTGGCTGTGGAAGATCCTCCCTTATGTAAGGGAATAACTTTAGCTGTTCTCCACTCGTTTGGTACAAAACCTGTATGGAAGCTGACACTGAACAGTGTTGTCAGGGGTGTGGCTAAATCATGCTTCCTGCTACTTAAGATGCACCTAAGGATATTGTCAGGACTCATAAAGGCAGTATTTTTAGCTTTTAATAGCACTTTTAGCACTTGGTCTGGTTTGATAGCTGAAAGTGAACTGGTTTTAAGTATATCTTGAGGGACAGACAGTGGGGCGGACAGAGTAGGTTAAAGTTGAAGATAAATTTATTGACCATAGGTTTGCTATATCTTTAGTCACAGTGTAAGCAACATTGTTCACAATCAGCTCAGCATATCACTGCATCGTGCTTTTGAGATTACGGATATAATTAAAAAAGGCCTTGTGATTGTTTTTGGCTTGGGTAGCTAATCCTTAAACTTGGCATTGGTGGATTTTATTAAGCTCCTGAGTTGTTTGTTTATTTCAAGGGCAAGGGCTCTAACATTTTGGAAATTAGTCTTGTAACTTTTGGTAAAAATTATTTTCCTGTTATTATAAAGCTTGTTGATATTATGGTTCCACTATGTGGGTTTGTTTGTTGGGTTTGCCCTGAAATTGTTCCTGCGAGGTACAGCTGCATCTATGCAGCTGTTTTCATGTTGGCATAGAGTGGTTGTGTATGCTTCCATGTATTCAGTGGAGTTAACTGGGTTTGATGGGGATTTGAAGCTTGCCAAAATATCACATAGGAGTAGGGAGTTTGTCTTAAAGAAATTTCTAAAGGTACCTTGGGGGAAGGGATATCCAGTTTCAATTTTATTTAGAAGGAGACTTGCTTTATGGTCAGACCTAACAACCGATAAATATACGCAAAGGATGGTGCAAGATGCTCCCATATTATTTATTTAACATTTGTTAACTGGGAAAGTCTGACTTGGAATGAAGCCAATTTTCAGTGGAGGCCTGGGGGAGAAATGCTCTAGATGCATGTCTTTGTAACATGAGAGGAAAACAGAGCAAACCCAGATGAATGCAGGGAAGACATGCAGACTCCACACAGAAGGCACCCCAGCTGAGAATCGAACCAGAGAACCTCTTGCTGTGAGGTGACAATGCCACCACTGCACTGTCCGAGAAAAGATCCATAACGTTATTCCCCCTAGTCAGTACTCTGACAAATTGTTCCAGTGCATTTGTATTGAAAAAGTCCAGGAATCTCTGTGCTTGTGCACTAGTGATAATGTAGGTTTCACAGACTATAGCTGGATAGTTTATTTCAACTAGGAAAATTGTATTGGGTTTATTAATGAGTGATTCTAGTTCCTATAGATAGGCTTTCTGGTTTTCTTGTGTCATACGAGGAGTTCTACAGCTAGCTAATATATGGTACAGGATGTTTCTGATGGTTATTTGGACATGAAGACACTCTAATTCATCATGCTACTGTACCAGCTTTAATGCAAGTCTCTCTTGGTTGAAGACTGATACACCTCCACATTTTTTCCTCCTCTTGCAGTAGTGGTCTAAACATGAGGAAGACATTTTAGCCCTGCACAGTCGGAGTGCTCTCCATTATTTTAAACCATGTCTCAGTCACTGCACAGATGTCAATGTCCCCCAGTGTAAGAAGGACTTGTAGGGAGTGGAGTTTCTTGTTTAGGTATGTAGGGAGTGGAGTTTCTTGTTTAGGCTCCTAGCATTGATCAGTAACATCTTCATATTTTCCTTTGTTTGTTTTGTTATGTTGGTAGGTTTATCAGGTTGAATGGTAAAAATCCAAAGTCAGTAGGTACAAAACAGCAAAATCAGACAAGCGCTTTCGCTTGGAAAATGCCAAGCTTTTTCAAGTCAAAAACAGTTGCCTGCAGTGAGGCAACTGTTTAAATGAGGATGTTAATTAGTCACATGTTTGGTTAGAGCTGAGTTGCATTAAGAAACAATTGAGACTGTTTTGAGCAAATGAACAGCCAAATAATAAAATGAAACATTAAAATGTGCATAGGTTAAATTGACACTTACGACATTGAAAAGAAAAAGGAAAGCAACGCTTTTTTCAAACACTCACTTACATGTCCCAATTACAAGTTGTCTTTCATGATCCTTGAACAAGTGAACCCTAACATTAGAGGAGGGGACTGGGAATCGACCTTGGAATACAGGGAGCTTGTCTGGCAACTCAAGCTAGATGCAGGCAGGCCCCCGGGGTTAAATGGCACACTTAGTATAGGCTCGGTTCTGAAGCTCAGAAGGGCTAGATTATAGCATGTCTCATCCTATTTTCACTATTTTTCAACACTGTTTTTTTTGCCCATTGAACACACTTGCCCCAAGTCACCAAGTAGTGCAAATTCATATGCATCACAACATCTATTTTTAAGGCTAACATAACAGCACTACATTGATTCTCATATTACACAGGACTGCTGACTTCAAACTCACTTGGATTACACACAGCTTTTTTTAAACTTCCACTTGTATTTGTATTTGTATTTCTATCCAAACCTTTTGGACAAGCAAAGTTTTTAATTTCATCATAACACTCACTTGGTTTACCAGTCATGTATAAACAATGCAATGTCAATTTAACCTATGCACATTTTAATGTTTCATTTTATTATTTGGCTGTTCATTTGCTCAAAACAGTCTCAATTGTTTCTTAATGCAACTCAGCTCTAACCAAACATGTGACTAATTAACATCCTCATTTAAACAGTTGCCTCACTGCAGGCAACTGTTTTTGACTTGAAAAAGCTTGGCATTTTCCAAGCGAAAGCGCTTGTCTGATTTTTGCTGTTTTGTACCTACTGACTTTGGATTTTTACCATTTGGTCTGATTTTGCTGCTTTGTACCAACTGTCTTTGGATTTTTACCACTTGGCAACTAATAAAGGACTTACCTTTTTTACGAACTATTGTCTTCACTTTGCGGTTCTGGAACTACTCTTCTTGGTGTTATCAGTTTTGCTCTTATTTTTCTTCAAAGGTTTATCAGGTTGGCATTGCCAAAAAAAGGAACTATGGGGGTGGAGAATGTCTTTGCTAATAACTGAAATCCTAGATGGTACTGATGCAGGTCATCTCTGGTAAAGCAGCATAGTCTGTTGATCATGTCCTCACAGGCTGAAAAATATCAGAACCCCTTTGAATGACACAAAAAACTAAGCCAATTACTATTTTTTTCTCATATTGTGGCATTGACATTGAAGAATGTTCACTCTTTTCCTCTCCTCCAAGCCCCCCAAACTAGGCAGCACTGCACAGGCCAAGATTTTTCCATCCTTATCCCCAAACTATGGAAATCTCTCCCTTCTTTTCTTAATGATCACTCCTCTTGCCCCACTTTCTCTTTACAAATAAGAGCACTTTTCAATACTCTATGAAAATGCAACTGTTATCTCTCTGATCTCATAACTTAACCTCGTCATTCCCTCCTTCTGTCTACATACCTTGCCCTGACTCTATTTTTGATTGTGATTCTTTCAGCATACCAACTCTGATGTCCCTCTATAATGCATCTCTAAACTGTGTTTTTTCAGTCACTCTATATATAATGTCATTTATCTGTTGTTGCCTTTATACCATCAAGCCAACTAGGATATTCACTTTGCATATAATATATGTATAGGCTGCATTTTGTCATTCCCTCTATAAAAATGTCATATTTCTATTGTATTTTCCCCAAAGCTGAGACTGGAACTGGTCCGACAGGATCAGCGCTCTACCACGGTTAATAAATTCAAAATAAAAACGTAGAATGCTGCTCAATGCTGGGCTCATACCTGCTATGTACCCATAGTTTGAGAGCTCCATCATGTCTCTCTTCATATAGTTCAGGATCAATTAATTTATTTTGGTAACAAATGAAAATCATTCTTTAGACAGCATATACTTCTTTGAGGTAAGTATGAACACTATAAATTCCTGACAGTGATTGTGAAGGTAATATTTCACATAAATGGCAGTTTGTTTTTCCCTAGTTAAAGTGGCACTGATTTAAAGAAACATTCTGATACTGCTTACCTTAACATGACAGAAAATATATTCCTTAACATTAGGTATAAATGACTTAGAATGCTTCTATTTTTAATTATTTAGTATACTGACTAGGTAACTGGACTCCCTCTAAGGAACTGTTTCTGCTTCTACACACACATTACAGAACATACAATAAGTCAGAAATGACTACATATTACAGTAAATACAGTCTACATTAGATTAAATTGAACATGAACTTGGTAGACACATACAATAAGAACACTGCAGCTGTACGTAAATGAAAAAAAAAAAAAAGAATAGCAGTCCCTGTTGTTTAAAGTCAGGGAATCACTATTTAGTATGCTAGATTCAAACTTCAAACCACCTAGCAACTATATGAATACACAGACAGGCAACTGATGCAAAAATCACTGTAATGGAATGCAACATACACATCGTGATTCTTTTTGTCAAACAGAACACCCCTTGCAATGGTTCAATACCTGAACAGATACTCAAATTCTCAAACACATATTTCTGGAAAGAGTAAAGTTCAAAAGCCTGATTCAAGAACTGCAGAGATGAAAATGTTTCCTTAGTTTATTTACACTTCAAGTTACCTGAAACATGCCGACTGCTTCCTGTACAGGTAGGAAGGTGTGCCCTGTATGTTCAGATGATAACATGCAGATATAACATATAGGACTCCCATCTTGCTGACAGAACAGTTTCAGTGCTTCTCCATGTTCCAAACATTCACGAGACCCCAATGCACAGTGGCCTTTCTGCTCCTTCTGTAGTTTACCGGCATTCTTACCTGGCTGTGACCTCGATGCTTTCTCTACCAGCTTGCATAACACTTTGTTTACAGCATATATCTTGGATGTGAATTCCTCTCTGCACACTGGGCAGAAGAGATTTTTCTCTTTCTCCCAGAATTTATCTATACAGGATTTGCAGAAGTTATGTCCACATTGCAGAATTACAGGCTCTATAAACAAATCCAAACAAACAGAGCAAAAGAAATCCTCATCTGGATCATCAGGCATTTTTGCAGAGGCCATCTCTTCGGTACTCTGCTTTTTGCTTTCACTTTCATTTCCCCAAGTTACTGCACTTCACTTTGTGTTACAGATCATGTGATATGCAGTACTTTTTTGACTAAATATGAATGCTATAAATTCCCAGCAGTGCTTGTGAAGAGACTGGTTCACAGAAATGGCAGTCTATGTTGCCCTAGTTAAAGTGCCACTGATTCAAAGAAACATTTGAGTACTGTTTACCTTAACATGACATTTTCTTAAAGTGGAATTGTATATTAATTTAAAAAAATCAGTTGTTCTTGGGGAGTGGTATAACCTTTTTGTAAGATTTAAGTCCATTTAAGACCATTGCCCTTTAGCTGTCAATCACCTTGGATAAACATAACTAACTATATTAGCATTCCAAAATGTCACTGTATTCCCTCATTAGAGCCATTTGATTAGACACTTCCACCAGTCAATAATCTTTGTTTTGTTCCACTTTGATTTGCTGTGTGTCTGTCTGTCTCATACCTCTCAACCTCTTAATGCAAGAAATCTGGACATAGCTAAAAATAATGGGGGACAAAGGCTAAAAAAATAGGGGCATATTTTAAATATTACTCTTATAAACTTTAGAAAAGTTGCTAACATAGTGAGCTCGGTGTTAGTATGTATTTTCTGAAGGCTAAGAAGTCTGAAACTCAATGGTCTGTGATTATTTTATGACTTCAGTCTTTAATGGTTTTCCAGAAAAACACAAGTTTTAAGAGGATCAGAGCAAAAATATGATGCAAAATCTAGGCATTCTGCAAATCTCTGGTTAATTAGGAGGTGTTTGAACTTGAAACGAGTTGCTGCCTCTAGTAGACTGACTATTTTTTTTGTTTTTTGTTTTATCTGTGTTGACCAGGTTAGTCCCACTAGGCTAGTAGCCTCTTTTCAGGGAGACTCAATCCCAGTGGCGGCTGGTGACGACAAATTAAAGGAGGGCTGAGACAGCTGAATGAGTGGGCCAATGGGACGGGGTGTGACCAACTAGAAAGGGGTGGAGCTATGCTCAAAACCACAACAACTGGAACTTTAATTAAATACGCTGCCCTGGGTGCCAAGCAGTCATTACGAGAGTCCAATCAAGACAAAATGAAGTGTAGAAGAAAAAAATATTTCAATGCATTGGCTACATGACAGCTTACTTAATATCCAGATGGAAACATGTCGTGAGGCATATAAAAATAAATTACTTTTTAAATACATTAATTGAATGCCGGTCAAAATCAAGTATAAAAAAACAAGCAGCACTCAACTCAAACCACTACTCCTTGCACTGCAGTTCTAATTATAATTTTTATTCAGCTTTATAAGTTTACCAAGTAACAAGCTGAAAGTAGCAATTTCTGTGATACCCCCACTTGTAAAAATGTTTCTTATCCAAAAGACCTGCTGCCTGACACAGCTATCTACTTGTTTCATGGGGAAGACATGATCAAAGTAAAAAATGAATAGCACACAAGAAACAAGCTCAAGATAAATTGCTTAACGGATTCCTGCACAAGTTATGGGCCACACATGATAGATTGGCATTCTGTTTAGTTTACGGGTAAAGCCTGCAAAGATGACTGCAAGTCTCCAACAAAAGATGACTGCAAGTCTCCAACAAATGTAATGAGCTTCTGAAAATACTGTAATCCTGTCCTTTTATTACAAATACTGTGATATGCATTTCAATACCCAAGGCTTAAACATTATCTAGTTATGTAAATATTCTCTGCATGACAACAACGAAAAGGCTTTCAATGCTGGTAATTCTTTAACAGTATGCTTATTAAAGCTTACTTCCATCTTACAATCTCCGACAAGCTTACCTGATGTTCATTAAATCATTGCTACTTAAACAGAGCAACAGGGCACTGTGACAGCATGCATTCCATGAATAATAAGAAGCATAAATCAACAGTATAAAAATATGACAGAAAACCAGAACATTCTGCAAAATCAAGGACAGATGAAAAGCCACAGTCATACTTGTGGTCTACCTTGGATGGTGGGATGCTCTGCACACTTACACTGCATAACTGCTCCTTGCCTTCCTTGGGCACATCCAGAGCCACTACAATGGGGAGTGGGGTACAACAAGTATGTCACAATTTGAATTGTCTTTGGCTGACGGTAATGGCTCTGACACTCATACCTCTCAAAAGAAATCTGGACAAAGCCATACATAGAACTAGAAGTGGGACACAGGCCCACAAATAAGGACAATTTTTAAATATTGCTCTTATTAACTTAGATAATAGAGCAGTAGTAGGTCTTGCATTAGTACGAATTTTCTGAAGGGTAGGAAATCTGAAACTCAAATGTCTGCCATTACTTTGTAACTTCAATCTTTAATGACTTGCCACTAATTTGCCAGAAAACCACAATTTTATGAAAAAACAGACCAAAAATGTGATGCAAAAATATAAAGTTGCCACACAATACAGCTGGGAACCTATCAAAGAAAGGGACAACTTTTTAATATTAACACTGTTAACTTGAGCAGCTAACAAAATAAGAGCATCTACATGCATTTCTGAAATAAAAGTAATCTATAACTCTGATCACTACAGTTATATATAATTGTAAACCCTCCGCGTTTTCTTCAAAAATTGCCATTTTGAGGAGGGATTAGTAGGAGAGAGCAACATTTTGAGCCAAAATTGGGGACAATTGAGAGGTTTGGGTATTCCTAATTCTACAAAGCGATTTGCACGTACCTCTCAATCTCTTAATGCAGGAAATCTGGACAAGGCCAAATATATTGGGGGAACATACAAACACTACTAAAAATTGCTCTTGTATAAACTTAAGACAGTTGATAGAATAACAGATCTTGCATTAGCATGCATTTTTCTGAAGGTTATGACGTCTGAAACTCAATGTCTGTCATTTAGTGACTTCATTCCTAAATGATTTTCTAGAAAACCACAAATTTTATGAGAACAACCAAAAATAAGAAGCAAATATCTATTCATTCTGCATAAATATGGACAACTGAGAGGTATAGTTCAACCAGGGTTGTCTGAGTTTGCTACCCTCCCCCCCCCCTCACAAAATCATGGTCAAATGGAACCTCCTCCCTGCAGCCATTCCAATGTTCCATTCCTTGGTTATTTTGCCCCATTTACCATAAACACTGTAATGTGCATACTGCTTTACTTCTGCGATGATTTAGATTTCATTTGAAAGTTTTATTTCGCATTTTACAGCACAAACCCTAATAGATATCTGTTAAACAAAGCAATGCAATCTCACAATGAAAATAGACTTAGCAATGAAACTTCTCTGCCCTTGAAACCCGCATGCATTGAGACAGCATTGAAACCCACATTCAAAGAAAATACATTTTGCCAGTGGCAGATAAAGATTAACTTTGGGCTGTTTTCAAAATCATAGGCCCCTTGAACATGAAACATACACATGCTCTTTGATACACCTTCCTGACTGTATTACATTATATTCCTTGTACAATACAGTACAGTCGTTAGAGGGCATTTTAAATTTATTGTTTTCAACATTTTTCCAGTAAACAATGAAACAAAATGCATGCACCAATGACAAAACTGCCCAATTCAGAACATTTCCATCATAAAAAGTCTACTCATCCTTCTATAGTCCACCAGTATCGGTAAATATGCACAATCTCTGAAGTAGTAAAATCCACATTAAAGAAATCTGTAACTAATAAAGAGGTTGCTGCTAGCAAACAACTTTATATGTCATTGTTTCATCTACAAATAAAGCACCAGTTGCCCTTGAAGAATAAATTGCTTATGTTGCATGCATTAAAAAAATGATAAGCTAGTAATACCGCAACAGGGAGTGGATGGCAAACTGATAACAGGTTCATAGTTACTAGGTATCTTTGCCAAAAAGGACTGTAGCATCCACCCCCTTTACAACACAGTACAGTATCAGCAATACAATACCTACTGTGGGAGTAGAACCCACAGCCTTCTGCATCAAAAGCAAGTACACTACCTGTTGTGCTATTAACAATGCAAGCAGACTTAACACAAGCAGCACTAAACTTTTGTTCCCTGCAGCTGTCAGCTCCTTGTAAAATCTACTCGACACTCAGCTGTATCTCTGAACTTCTGTATCTCTGAACTTCGCAGCACAAGAAATCTGGAAAAAAAAACTAAATTTATTGCAGGGGGGGGGCAAAAGGCCAAAAACCAGGGACACATTTTAAACATTGCTTGTATAATGTTGGAAAGTTGCTAGAATAAAATGATGCGTTACCACCATACATTTCACTGCCACATCTTGAACCCAGGGGACCCTGTGCAAAACAGTCAGAGAAACATACCACTATGCCAAATCAGCTGAAACAGAGGAAGACAAACTTAAATGGCTACCATTTAGTGAATTCAGTTCTCACCATAACTGTCAACCTCTTAGCAAAAAAGACCTGAAAAAAGCCAATAATGTGCGAATACAGCTGCCAAACATATTCAGTGAACTCAGTTCTTACCATAGCTCTCAACCGTAGCACAAAATACCTGGATGAGGCCAATAATGGGGGAATACAGTCCCAAAAATATGGGTACATTTCAAATATCAATATAAAGGTATGCAGTGTGTACCACTTTGCATCCCAAATCTCTCCCTTCTTTTCTTAATGATCACTCCTCTTGCCCCACTTTCTCTTTACAAATAAGAGCACTTTTCAATACTCTATGAAAATGCAACTGTTATCTCTCTGATCTCATAACTTAACCTCGTCATTCCCTCCTTCTGTCTACATACCTTGCCCTGACTCTATTTTTGATTGTGATTCTTTCAGCATACCAACTCTGATGTCCCTCTATATTTAATGCATCTCTAAACTGTGTTTTTTCAGTCACTCTATATATAATGTCATTTATCTGTTGTTGCCTTTATACCATCAAGCCAACTAGGATATTCACTTTGCAAATAATATATGTATAGGCTGCATTTTGTCATTCCCTCTATAAAAATGTCATATTTCTATTGTATTTTCCCCAAAGCTGAGACTGGAACTGGTCCGACAGGATCAGCGCTCTACCACGGTTAATAAATTCAAAATAAAAACGTAGAATGCTGCTCAATGCTGGGCTCATACCCGCCATGTACCCATAGTTTGAGAGCTCCATCATGTCTCTCTTCATATAGTTCAGGATCAATTAATTTATTTTGGTAGCAAATGAAAATCATTCTTTAGACAGCATATACTTCTTTGAGGTAAGTATGAACACTATAAATTCCTGACAGTGATTGTGAAGGTAATATTTCACATAAATGGCAGTTTGTTTTTCCCTAGTTAAAGTGGCACTGATTTAAAGAAACATTCTGATACTGCTTACCTTAACATGACAGAAAATATATTCCTTAACATTAGGTATAAATGACTTAGAATGCTTCTATTTTTAATTATTTAGTATACTGACTAGGTAACTGGACTCCCTCTAAGGAACTGTTTCTGCTTCTACACACACATTACAGAACATACAATAAGTCAGAAATGACTACATATTACAGTAAATACAGTCTACATTAGATTAAATTGAACATGTACTTGGTAGACACATACAGTAAGAAGACTGCAGCTGTACGTAAATGAAAAAAAAAAGAATAGCAGTCCCTGTTGTTTAAAGTCAGGGAATCACTATTTAGTATGCTAGATTCAAACTTCAAACCACCTAGCAACTATATGAATACACAGACAGGCAACTGATGCAAAAATCACTGTAATGGAATGCAACATACACATCGTGATTCTTTTTGTCAAACAGAACACCCCTTGCAATGGTTCAATACCTGAACAGATACTCAAATTCTCAAACACATATTTCTGGAAAGAGTAAAGTTCAAAAGCCTGATTCAAGAACTGCAGAGATGAAAATGTGTCCTTAGTTTATTTACACTCCAAGTTACCTGAAACATGCCGACTGCTTCCTGTACAGGTAGGAAGGTGTGTCCTGTATGTTCAGATGATAACATGCAGATATAACATATAGGACTCCCATCTTGCTGACAGAACAGTTTCAGTGCTTCTCCATGTTCCAAACATTCATGAGACTGCAATGCACAGTGGCCTTTCTGCTCCTTCTGTAGTTTACCGGCATTCTTACCTGGCTGTGACCTCGATGCTTTCTCTACCAGCTTGCATAACACTTTGTTTACAGCATATATCCTGGATGTGAATTCCTCTCTGCACACTGGGCAGAAGAGATTTTTCTCTTTCTCCCAGAATTTATCTATACAGGATTTGCAGAAGTTATGTCCACATTGTAGAATTACAGGCTCTATAAACAAATCCAAACAAACAGAGCAAAAGAAATCCTCATCTGGATTATCAGTCATATTTGCAGAGGCCATCTCTTCGGTACTCTGCTTTTTGCTTTCACTTTCATTTACCCAAGTTACTGCACTTCACTTTGTGTTACAGATCATGTGATATGCAGTACTTTTTTGACTAAGTATGAATGCTATAAATTCCCAGCAGTGCTTGTGAAGAGACTGGTTCACAGAAATGGCAGTCTGTGTTGCCCTAGTTAAAGTGCCACTGATTCAAAGAAACATTTGAGCACTGTTTACCTTAACATGACATTTTCTTAAAGTGGAATTGTATATTAATTAAAAAAAAATCAGTTGTTCTTGGGGAGAGGTATAACCTTTTTGTAAGATTTAAGTCCATTTAAGACCATTGCCCTTTAGCTGTCAATCACCTTGGATAAACATAACTAACTATATTAGCATTCCAAAATGTCACTGTATTCCCTCATTAGAGCCATTTGATTAGATACTTCCACCAGTAAATAATCTTTGTTTTATTCCACTTTGATTTGCTGTGTGTCTGTCTGTGTCATACCTCTCAACCTCTTAATGCAAGAAATCTGGACATAGCTAAAAATAATGGGGGACAAAGACTAACAAAATAGGGGCATATTTTAAATATTACTCTTATAAACTTTAGAAAAGTTGCTAACATAGTGATCTTGGTGTTAAGTATGTATTTTCTGAACGCTAAGAAATCTGAAACTCAATGGTCTGTGATTATTTTATGACTTCAGTCTGTAATGGTTTTCCAGAAAACCACAAGTTTTATGAGGATCAGAGCAAAAATATGATGCAAAATCTAGGCATTCTGCAAAACTCTGGTTAATTAGGAGGTGTTTGTGCTTAAAACTTGAAACGAGTTGCTGCCTCTAGTAGACTGACTATTTTTTTTTTTTTTAATCCTATGTTGACCAGGTTAGTCCCACTAGGCTAGTAGCCTCTTTTCTGGGAGACGCAATCAATCCCCAGGATTCAGCAAGCTCTGCACGTTGTGCAGGAATAGTGCAAGAGCTGCTGCAGGCAATATGGCTGATGTGCAATCCAGGAACAAGCTCCTGGGAAGTGCTCGAGTGCTCTTGCACTATTCCTGCAAGGCCACAGCTCCTGTATGCCAATTACCCCATTTGCTGATGAAAACCATGCAGATGAGGTGAATTAGCAAACCAGGAAGCAGGCAGGCATCTGTGCAAGAATAGTGTTGTTGTGTCTTTCAGCTTTTCCCGGTTAGAGGTCGTCACAGCGGAACTCCAGTCCGCTAATGACTGGCAGTTGATTTTTATGTGCTGAGTAGCCGGCCCTAACGCACAACCTTCAACGAAGGTACGCCCATTCACGCATGTCTCCACAGAAGGTGATCTAGCTGAGAATCGAACGGGACAACGTCTTGCTTTGAGGCGACAACACTACCGCAGCACCACCACCGCAGTTGTGCAAGAATAGTGTAACCTGCAGAAATGTATTAAGCTACTAACCAAATGCATTTCTGCAAATTACAAAACTGAGGCATGACAGCTTGAAAGAAAGCATGTATTCAATGTAGTAGGCATGCCAATGGCCAAATATATGGCCATTGTTGCAAAAATATAAAAAAAAATACTTTTTTGGGGCGGATTTTGGCTGTTTAAGCATAAAGCAGCAGTACGCAAACGGGATCGTGCTGAAAATAAAATAAAATGAGAAAAGTCCGTTTTAAGATGATTATGCATTTTGCCATTATAGTCAATGGCATGCATAAGACAACAAAACCATTGAATAATGGTTGCTAAGGGGGAAGGCTGAGTTTTAGTTTTGTATCCAAAGAGCAGTCAGTTCTATGCAAATGAGGGGAATGATACTAAATCACATATTTTCCCTCAGTGCTAGCTTGCACCCAACCGTGTAGGTGCAGCAAGACCATGATGTAAGCCTAAGAGGTAGATGACCTTATAAGGAGTTGTGTCATGCTAGCTGTAAGCTGAGTGGAGCTTTGTGGCCTGTGTTTGTGCTTAGCTAAGCACAGCTAAGGCAGGGTGTGTGTCTAAGGCTGCAGTGTCTTATACAAAGAATTGCAGAGCGTGTTCGTGTCCAGGAAGGGCCAGTTTCTGCCAAATGGTGTTTACATTGCCTAAATGAGTTTGCGCAGTGTGCACCGGGTTGAAAAAAAAAACAGGAAATAGCAACTCTGTTCACATCTGAGCACTGGGTATGCGCAGCACGCCTTTGGGCTTAAACAGGAAGGCAATGGGAAGGGAAAACTGCAGTAGGAAGGCAATCAAGGAGAACTAGCATAGCTGGTATGTGAAATGTATCAGAATCAGCCAATTACACAGGCAGCAGCCCAGCCCAGCACAACTATACAAACACCTTTCACTCTGGTATTTCCCACAAACTCTACACCACCAGTGTACACAGATGGGGAAAACTTACCAAACTAACAAAATGATAGGGGCTGCTGTTGCTCTCATACATCAATATGTGGAAGAGGCTGAGGATGGGCAGGATGAGAATGCTGATGACCAAGCCACAGTGAGGAGAAGGAGAAGAGTGTACAGACCCAGGGTAACCTACCAGGGCCTACATGAGCTGGAGATAGTGGACTGCTATAGGGTGGACAGAGACATCCTACAGCAAATTGTTGAGCTGTGCCGGCCACGCCTCACACACAGAACCAACAGAGGGGAACCCATCCCAGTGGATACCAAGGTATGTGTAGGCTTAAGAATACTAGCCACAGGTACCTTCCAAAGGCCAACTTGGGATATCATGGGGATCTCACAGGCATCAGCATCCAGGGTAAGCCACCAGTTCCTGGATGCCATGTCAGCACATGCCAGTGAGCACACATATTTCCTCAACAGCCATGAGGCGTTGACCAGCAATATGCATCTCTTCCACCAAATAGCAGAATACACTTAAGTAGTGGGTGCTATAGACTGCATGCACATACACATCAAAGCACCACCTGGCAAGTGGGGTAGGGTCTACATAAACTGCAAGGGCTTCCCCTCCATCAACTGCCAGGTCATATGTGATGCCCAGGGCATTATAATGAATGTGTGTGCTGGTAGCCCTGGAAGCTATCACTACTCCCACATCTGCATATGATAGAGCTGTACCAGAGATTTGCCAGTGGGGACATCCCATATGGCCACCTAGTGGGGGATGCTGGTTACGCACTGGAGTCGTAGCTGAGGACACCCATCAGAAATGCACACACACCCAAACAAGAACTCCATAATGAGGCACACGCACAAACCAGAATCATAATAGAGCACATGTTTGGGATTCTCAAGTCACGGTTCTGGTGCCTGGCCATATCTGGTGGAGCCTTGCAGTACTCTCCAGCTACATGTACACAAATTTTCATTGTATGTGCCATGTGTACAATATGATCCTGCGGAAACAGCAGCAGCAGGAATAGCACGGGGCAGAGCCACACATTCCCCCACCATTGCCAAGGCCAGCGCAGGCACAGAGTGACTCAGAGAAGGAACAACCTGAGCCTGCCCCTGTAGGCAGAAGGAGACATGCCCAGTATGCCCAGGCTTGGGCAAAGAGGCAATGCATAGCACACACATTGACATGGTAGGAACCCAAGGAATGACACCTCTCTCTGACTCACACATACAGTAAAATGGATGTGAAACATGACACTACCTGAGCTTTACCATGTATAGGGAGTGTACTATGTGCATCCAACATAGTCAGCCCTCCAGCACCATCCTCAATATTTGCACAGCCACAAGTAACTCGCTCTTTCTATCAATTGCTGAATGGTGTAGTATGTTCTGCTAGTTGTATCTATGGTATGGATGTGAGCATGCAAGGGAATTGGGTGGCTGAATGGGATGGTAGCAGATAATGGACACCTATATGGGCAGCATGAAATCCATAACAAATACTGGTGTCAACAAAGTAGACAGTACTACAAAAGGTGACAAATCCCACTGCAGTAAATGTGGTGTCCCAAATGTCTGTCCATAGGACACACACATGCATGTGAGTGAGGATCACATACCCAACAACAGTCTCAGCCAGCAGGACAGGTGTAGATGACCTTTACAAATAAAGGATGTGCTAAGTCTTCCAATCGATGGCAATGGAGAACAGCCCCCCTCCAGACCTATACAGATAGACTACAACAGGTCAGACAGTTGGATGTTAGTTCTGAAGGGTAAGATGTCTGAAACTGAAATGTAGGTCAATAAAACCTAAGATCTGTACTCTATTGATATGCCTCTAATCTGCATGATAGGTCAGAATACAAAACAAAATGGAAGCCAACAGAATACCTGAAATACCAGTACAGTCATAGGAAATGTTTACAGTTGTCAGGTGTACCCACCCCCCACACACACACACAATCCTATGTAGAAATGCAGTAACATGTACGTATGGGTTCAATAACAGTGGAACACAGATTACCTGAGCTGGCGCAATATGCAGGATAGATTATTGCATGTGTACAATATGCAGGGATCTGTGTCTTAGGTTGTTGTATGTTGTATATTGTGTGCAATTGGTCAGCATGTAGGCATAGAGGGTTGTGTCCCAGTAGCGTATGGCCAGTACTGTTGATGACAGGGCCATGACAACTGCAGTGCCAACCACAATGCATCCCAGCAAGACCCAATTCAGCAGGCTTCCGTACTCAGTTTGGATGCAATATCTGTCACCATCTGAACGATGGACATGTCATGAATGTGGGCCCAAACATACATACAGTACACAGGTGGAAATACCCTAGACAGAGTACATAAAATTTAACTGTCAACTACACACACCTTTGGAATTGTACATACAGGTTAGCAACACATTAGTTGTCTGTGTAGTATGGAATACTGACGTAGTCTGACCAATCACTGGCAGACCACAAAAGGCACAGTTATGAAGTAGTGAGAGACTGCCGATGTCCCCGCACAAGGCAGCATAAGGGGAATGTCCCAGGTATATCTGAGTCAGCTGCAAGAAGCTTCCATATCACACATGCGCTCAGCTCACCCTACCATCAGACACAGGTTTATCACAGGTTATATTCCTGCTGTTGGGAATGAGTACAGTTTGACCCCCACTTCTGTATGGGAATACCCACAGAATGCAGCATGCTGAAGAGGTGTCCCATGCAGGTGTGTCCCTATCTGTAAACAGCACCCTGCCTGCATCCAGAACAACGGAATAATATGGACAGGAACTATTGCCATTAACACCTTGCACACTTACCCTGTCACCCCAGGGGAATCCAGTGGCTTGCAGCCTGGGACTGCAGGAGTGACAAAATGCACTGGCCTGCTACAGATGGCCTGCATCACTACCAAATGCCCTACAGTCCTCTGTCAAAGGCCTGTGCCTCACCCATACTGCCAATGTATGTTATCTCATGAGGTGCCAACTAACAACATAACACAGTCCACAGAATACAAATGCAAGGCCATGTTGACATATCCCAGTAGCATGCCCACCATGTGCTAGTGCATGACTGTGGACCAACCAGGAACCACAAAAACAAGATAAACCACAAACAGAAGAGAACGAGGGTAGTCCAGAAATGCCAGCACAGCATGTAATACAACAATTAAACTTTAATTTAGCACTTTCATGAAAAACTAGACTTCATCAGAATACCATATGCATTACTAACCAGGTTTAAATACCCTCCCCAGCAATGCATCAAACAATTAAGTGACATCACTTCCCCTTGTAAAAAAGCAGTATACACTCAAAATTATAAATGTATATACTATAAAACAGTTCACATTTCAACCCCTATTAAAAACAACAAAAGGAAACTGCAGTCATAAAAAAAAGAAATAAAAACTCCAATTAAAGCAGTTTTTTATAAAAAATACGACGATTTCAACTTCAGCAAATAACATACAGTAATCCTATTATTAAGTCCAGGAAACTGGCAAGCATTAAGCTTTACTTGCCATTCGAGCTCAAGGAATTCCAAATAATCATCGGAGCCCCCCCCCCCCCCAAAGACCTAGATCAACATGTTCAATAGCATAGAATTTAAAAGCACGTGAGAGGAATAAATTAAGATGTTTGTACAGAGCATTACTTTCATTTTTACATCTCATGTTATAAATGTGCTCATAAACTCTTTGTTTCAAAGCCCTCTTAGGTTTTCCTACATAGAACCCCTCACATGAGTCACACTTTCCTATATAAACAACTCCTTTAGAGTAACAAGAATATTTCTTGCAAGGTAAAATGGTCCCATAACCCTTAATGGGTAACTTGTCCACATTAAGTATATACGGGCACTGGGGGCATCTCTTACATTTCAAACAGCCATCTTTTTCAAATGTATTTCTTTTTCTTTTCAACAATCCCTTTATTGAGGTGTCCTTCTTATATACCACCATTGGTTGACTGCCCACCAAATTATTGATGTTGTTGTCCAAACTGAAAATCTTCCAAAATTTTGATATAATACACCGCATGTCAAACAAGTTCATAGAGAATGGAAGGACAAAAGCTCTACCAAATTTATTGTTACTTCCCCTCGCAGAACCTAACCTTATACTCATATGGTTAGACAAAAGTGTGTTAAAGATTCCAGCTTCTCTCTTACTTTTGACTTTGTTAAAGATGTTAGCCACAAAGTCAGTGGGGTACCCCCTTCTTACCGACATCTCCTTTAACACCTCACATTCCCTTACAAAATCTCCTTCCTCTGATATCATTCCAGCCAGCCTGACATATTGCCCTTTAACTAGGGCTTTCTTCTGATGTACAGGATGCCAGCTTTGGTAGTGCAAAAGGGAATTAGAGTAAGTTGGTTTCCTGTACAAGTGAGAAGTAAATATTTTCCTAGAATAGTCCTTTTTAGTACTGCAGTGGTGGTGCTGCGGTAGCGTTGTCACCTCACAATAAGACGATGTCCTGTTCGATTCTCAGCTAGAGAGTCTTCTGTGTGAAGACATGCATGAATGGGCATTCCTTCGCTGAAGGTTGTAAGTCAGGGCTGGCAACTTGGCACTTAAAAATCTACTGCCAATCATTAGCAGACCGGAGTTCCGCTGTGGCAACCCCTAACTGGGAAAAGCCAAAAGACACAACAAAGTCCTTTTTAATAGTTGCATCCAAAAAATATAGGGTATTGTTGTCCTTAACCATAGTGAACTTCAAAAAATCAGTTGTCTCATTAATGTAGGAGAAAAACTCATCCAGTTCCTCCTCACTCCCTTTCCAAAATAGGACAAGGTCATCCAAATAATGGCCATATAGTGTCCATAGTTCCCTGAAACTGGAGTTTAAATGAATAAGTCCTCCCAATGTGCCAGGACAATGTTGGCAAATGAAGGGGCATAGCAAGCCCACATGGCCACACCTTGTCTTTGTTTGAAAATATGTCCTTCAAACCCAATGAAATTATTGTCCAAAACAAGTTCCATACAAGTTATAATAGTCAGGATTGCACCATGGTCAAAACTAGTATTTTTACAAAGGTAGTCATAGAACCATTCAAACCCCAGATTATGGGGGATGACTGAGAATAAATCACAAATGTCTTTGGTGACTATAATCAATTCGTCATCATACATATCTGGCTTTATTCTTTCCAGAAAGTCCCATGAATCTTTCACTACCCATTTCTTATTATTCAAAACATGTTTGACCCTACTGACAACAAATTTGGCCAGACAAAAAGTTTTGGATGCTTTGGCATCTACAATCGGATGTAGGGGGGATTAATTGTTGACTTGTGGATCTTTGGGATCCCGAAAATGGTACCAGTCCTGGGATGTTTGAGTTCCAGAAACTTGTGGGCCTCTAGACTAACTTGTCCATTTAATAGTAACTCATGTAGGGTAAGATCTATGTTTCTATAGGTTTACCTTTAAAACCACGTATTGCAGAAGGGTGAACAGAACATTTCTGTAAGGCAGTCTGCAAAGTTTGCAAATGCCAAACGAAAAAAGGTTTGAATGTGCAATGAGCGAATGCACAGTGAGATTCGCTCATTGCACATTCGACATTCTGGGACGGATTGCACTATAGTGGGGATCGGGAAATGGTTTCCTTCCCCACTGTAGTGCGATCTCGGAGTTAGAATAATAAAGTAGGGGGGTGTGGGGGCGCAGCCCCCCACATGGGTGGTACAGGGGGGCTTGCCCCCGTGCTTTACACTTTGTTTTTTTTTTCTTCGACATTAATGTTCGAAAAACAGAAAATTTGCTTTTCGATTTGCTGTTTTTTTAACATTAAGGACTGTCGACATTTACAGTTTCATGGTTTTGAGTCACTCATATGAGCACTCGAACCACGGTGATTCATGGTTTTAAAGGTAAACCGTTTCTATATGCAATGTTCAACTCATTATGAGACACTTCTGCATAGGTTTCATGGTATAAAATGTCGAACATCTTTGCATTATAGTCAATGACATCCATAACCACGAGTCCCCCTCTTTTGTCAGGTTTCATAATTCTAATTTCATTGTTTCTTACTATTTTTGAAGCAAAGACCATTCTGAATGTGACATATTGGTAGGATCTGATTTATTATGCTGCCTCAAAACATCTCTGATTTCATTCTCACATAATAGTTCAAATATTTGGACCATTGGGTGAACAGGGGGAACAAAAGTACTAGGCCTGTGTAGTATACTGGGTTCCACCGGAACACTGTTATTGCCAAAATGCAATGCTAAATTCAGTTTCCTACTAAAGGATTTCAACTGTAACATAGTTTCAACAATATTAGCTTTTCTAGCAGGTACAAAATTTAGGCCTTTAGAAAACAATTCCACCCAGGCATGGCTCACCAAAATTTGACTAAAAGTATAGATAGAAAAGTCACCAGCCATATTTGTCACAATCAAATGCTCAGGTTAATGAATTTGGGATTATTTCTGATAGTATCCCCTCCTCCCCATCCACCGACTCTGTTGGGGGTTCTTCCCATAACTCTGGTTCACAAATCTCCCATTTCTCTGATTCCTTATTCTCTCGGATCTTCTCAGGGTTGGGGGGTCTAAAGGGACATCTCCATTCATACCACTTACATTAGTGTTATCATTGTCCAAAAGAAAGCCCTAGTTAAAGGGCAATATGTCATGCTGGCTAGAATGATTTCAGAGGAAGGAGATTTTGTAAGGGAATGTGAGGTGTTAAAGGATATGTTGGTAAGCAGGGGGTACCTCACTGACTTAACATCTTTAAAGTCAAAAGTAAGAGAGAAGCTGCAATCTTTAACACACTTTTGTCTAACCATATGTGTATAAGGGAAGGTTCTGCGAGGGGAAGTAACAATACATTTAGTAGAGCTTTTGTCCTTCCATTCACTATGAACTTTTTCGACATACGGTATATTATATCAAAATGTTGGAAGATTTTCAATTTGGACAACATCAATAATTTGGTGGGCAGTCAACCAATGATGGTATATAAGAAGGACACCTCAATAAAGGGGTTGTTGGAAAGAAAAAGAAATACATTTGAAAAGCGTGGCTGTTTTAAATGTGGGAGATGCCCCCAGTGTCCGTATATACTTAATGTGGACAAATTACCCATTAATGGTTATGGGACCAGTTTACCTTGCAAGAAATATTCTTGTTACTCTAAAGGAGTTGTTTATATAGCAAAGTGTGACTCGTGCGAGGGGTCTATATAAGAAAAACTAAGAGGGCTTTGAAACAGAGAGTTTAGGAGCACATTTAGGACATCAGATGCAAAAATGAAAATGATGCTCTGTACAAACATCTTAGTTTATTCCCCTCACATGCTTTTAAATTATGTGCTATTGAATGTGTTGATCTAGGTCTTCGGGAAGGGCCCTCCGATGATTATGTGGAATTTATTGAGGCCTTATATTTGAGGAAAAAAACCTGGACATTCTGTTGTAGTGTGTACAGTAGTGAGGTTTATGTACTTTTGGTAAATGTTGACAGAGTGTGTACTGTGAATATGTAACTTGGCCTGTGTACAGACTGTGGTAGATGTCACTGTTCTTGGTCCTGTTCTCTCTGATGTTGCATGCTGTTCCAGTGTATGACACCCTATTGGCATACATATTTGAAGGGCCAGACCGACACATGTCCAATATCACAGTCGGGCATCAGACTACATTGTGTATCGGAGAAGTACATGTAGGGTTAGTGTGTGAGTGGCACATATAAAGATGATGTTGCTCACACAGTCCAGATACTGTAATATTAATTAGGCTTACCATATGTGACTGTGGTTGTGTTCAGATTGGTTGTGGGTATGCATTTTCACAAAGGTGTCTGTTACTCTATGCTGTTACATGCCTGTAGTGCTCGCTACATTTGCAAGTACATGCGTATTCCCCCATAAGAAACATAGTCCAGTGTTGTGGCAGTATGCCTGTATTTGGTTGACATCATGTAAGTGTGCTAGGGGATTTCATTATTCATTGGGCTGTGCAGATGTGGTGTGTGTACGTATGGGGTTGCCCTAGCTGTGTTGGTGATGTGTGCGTGTATGCATGCACACAGTTCTGCCATGTGGCTGCCCTATACAGGGTTTTTTAGACAGCTGCAGACCGTACATGGCAGGGTGTGCAGTTCACCATCTCTGGCCATGGACACAAGAACTTTGCCTGCCAGGGGTTCCATGGGCACTACCAGGTACAAGGCCAGATATGGCACTCTCCCCTGAGGATGACAAATGTCCGCTGGATCCGGGTCCCTGTTGGGACCAGCCAGGGCCACATGCATGTGGCCTGCTATGTTGTGGTGTGGACAACACCCCCCCTGCAGTGCTGGTGCTGTTACTGCCACTATGGAAGCAGCTGTGGCTTGTTGCACGTCCACGTAGACCTTCACCTGTTGGTGTTACTGACCTACGTCCATGAGGCTGTCGCCCTACTCTTACCATATGCTCGAACACAGACATTGGACGGTTGAGGATTCCCACTATCTCACCCAACCATCTATCCAGGACCTCTGCAAAATAATGGTAGGCACCTGCAAGATCATAGATGTTGTTGATAACAGTAGAATGAGTAGCCTTCTGAAGCCTGAGACTCTGTCTAGTTTAACGTTCCATATGTGCCTGTTCCTCCATGACGGCCCGAAACATGCATCTGGTGACACCTGCTTTGGCACTTCTACCAGGTGTGCCTGTTCCTCCATGACGGCCCGAAACATGCATCTGGTGACACCTGCTTTGGCACTTCTACCAGGGGCATGATGGCCAGCAGCCCTCCTACAAGCACCCCTGTACATCTGCCTGTGTGGTACCTCGCCAGTCATCCAGCTATGGCTGCTGTGTCCAGACATACTTGCCATAGTCACCACACTATCCTTTCCCATGCCACCACCCAACTGTTCCTCCTCTATGGCTACTGGTGATGGGATATGTATAGGCAATGGGAGTGTGTGTGGGGATGTGGTGGATAACAGTGGGATGTCAACCAATGGCACAGCTTCAGTCTCTGACAACCCCCTGTGCCTCAACATACCTATCATCATTATCAGAGTCTGTATGGACACTAACATCAGTTTGCCTGCAGGAGGGACCCTGCCCTACCTCACCACCTGTGAGAGGAAAACAAAATACATGCCTAAAGACCTGTACATCATTGCTTACCTTTACATACACACACACACACACACACACACACACACACACACACACACACACACACACACACACACACACACTTACAGATGAGGTTGCACAAAGATATTACACAGACCTCTCATTACCAATTGTCAACATGCATGGCATATGGCACTCAACAGCATGCACTGCAACTGAACCAAATCCCTGCTACTAACATTATACATCTCTGTGATGCATGAGTTGCATTAAGTGATGCCCCTTCCAGTGGAACACACTGCACCAATATACACAGTATTGCTGTACACCTGTTCAGCACCCTGGCACATACTGTGCACCATACCTCAGGGGTGTACACATCATTGCTGAATGTGCATATGTGTAGCAGTTATGTTTGCTCTGTTGCTCACAGCCACTATGTGTTTGCCTGACACATACCTAGGATGATATGAGGACATATGTCAATAGTGAATGCCTGATGTCTGAGTTGCAGCTCTCACCATCAACAGTGCATGTATGAGCAATAAAATTCAATTATACTGACAACCTTCAAAGCTTACTGTGGCTATGAGGACTATTACACACCCTTATTGACATGCCACCCTCCTCCCTTATACGCCATGGGGCCACAATACTGACTATGCTAACATTACACACAACTGATATTTTACATATGAACTGTGCAATCAAATGCAGTATCAAACAAATGTGTTAGTTGTGCAGATGCTGACTGAAATGCATACAGTATGTATGTTGCATAAGTGTGCACACCCTTAACACGATGGTTTCTTGCAGCACCTGTTAAGTGCACTACAGCAGTCACTATTCCTGGAAGGGGTATACTATCATGGCCCATCTGCACTTGACATTATTTGGTCACTCCACCCTACAAGTGTCCCCTAACTGTGCCAGATTGCAAGGTCAACTAATGTGCACAGCCCTTGGGGGTCACACAGTGCCTTCACTATTGCTGTGAAGTCAGGATTATGCCTGGCACAATTCATGACCTTGACTGTGTTCAGATACAGCCATTCTTAACCAGCTTTGAATGTATTCTTCAGTTCACTGTTGTGTTTCAGGATGACACCCATCCCCATCCACAGCCTCTTTGCAGATGCTTGACAGTTATGTGACACACGAGTGTCATTTTGCAGTGTCCCAAATTCACAACACTATGTTTACCAGCTTAGTTCCTGCTAATGAACAGCAAACCTAAAGGTGCACACTGGCACCAGCAAGGTAATGATGGGGATGGTGGGCCTGGGGTGGAGTGAGGTGTTGCTTCTGCAGCACATGTATCTTTATTAATACTGTCTGTAGGTTTCAGCCTTGTTCTCGGTACACCATTACACATTGCAACACATGCCTTTGGGAGACTTTTGATGTTGTGCATATGCTACCTGTAGAGAGCCCAGGATGATGTTTCCTGTGCAACAACTCTTCCATCTGATTACCCTAACCCATAAGCCACAGTTATGCAAACTCCATGCAATTGTCGACACAAGCGCTGCATTGGCAGTACTAGCTAGATATTCCTGCAAGTCCCTCAGTGTTGCAGCATGTTTCTATGCAGCCTCCGTGACTGATTAGCAACATGTGTTTTCATATGTGTTGGATGGCCATCTGTTTATTTTCTACATTAATATTGTCCCATACTTGATTTGCAACATGTGTTGTCATCTATGTTGAATGGCCATCTGTTTATTTTCTACATTAATATTGTCCCATACTTCATCACATACATGCACTGTTTGCCATGGTATAGGCAATGGTGAGGTAAGGCTACATCTCCCACTCCTGAGAGCTACCATTTGGATATGGGATCCATTCCATGGTTTGTAAGATTTGTGCAAGCCATGGCTGCCTCTGTTGCAGGTGAGTAGACAAATGTCATGGACATACTTCTTGGGCAGCAAACCATTACTTGGTATGACATTGAGGATCTGTACTTGATGCAATGTGCATACTCATGAAGAGTGAATGCTGTCAGTACCTCAAAAGCTACTTCCACAATATGTTATTTGGAGTGTGTGCACATATATTTTTCCAGTGTTTGTTAAGGTATGTATTTCCCATATTTGTTGCCCTAACATAGGATGCCATATTACACATTCATTGCTCATGTTAGAATCACATTACAGGTTGTAAATGTTGTGGAATGTGGTATTGTGATATGCTGTTGTGTAGATCCGTAACACTTGCCATTGTAATAGTTGTATATACAGTGTTGTAGCCACTGTATAAGGGTAATATTTCAGACATGTCCCTATTGTAGGTCATTCGTCCCATCATTATGTTCATCTCTGTCCACACATCTTGCACTGACAGGTTGTTAGTTATACTGCAGGACTCCTATATACCCTTCAGATATGCCATCATGGTGACCACTGTGATGCAGTACAGTTAACAACAACAATAAGTGAACATGTACAGCATGCATTATGGGAAGGTGTGTTAAATGTGTGCATGGCAAATACCATGGCCATAACATGGCCGATGTATTGGCAAACCTGATCAAAATAAAACCATACTCACCAGCTACAAGCTGCTGCCCCAGAGGTATATCAGAGGGACCTACATAATTGTGTGAGAGATGTGATGTCAGTAGCCACTCCTGTGGCATTGGTACAGGGTGGGAGCAGCATTTCAGTACAGCAACAGTACAAACCCACAATACCAGAGATTATGCACATCTATTCATTACTACACTGCAGCAACAGACTATGTTATCTGACATACGCATGAAGATACTTTACAGATGAAGATGAAGAAGCAACTGGGGTGTACTAATGTGCCCTTGGGCCTTACCTGCATGCTCCTCATCCATTGTGTGGGTAGCACCCACCTTCACAATGCTATCAGCAGGTTCTTGGCTTGCCTGGTGGACGAGTGCCCCAAGGCTGGCGAGGAGCTCCACAGCATGTGTCAGTGGGTGCTGGATGGCATGACACCCACCTGTGGCTAGCTGGTCCCTCTTAACAGCAGCAGCACGCTGACGGGCATGGCGGATTAGGTCAGTGCACTGATATTGCACCTGCTCATAACTGCAGTTCTGCAGGCTGATGTTGTTTACCCTGTGGAAGAGCTCATTCCACAGGGCAGTCCTCTCCTGCAGATCATGGGCTGTACACCCAAAGAGGGTTTGGTAGTGCTGCACCAGGTAGTTTATGAGGATGTCATTTTCCTGGCATGTATATGCTGGAAGGCGCTCTTTCAACATGGTACCTGGAAGACGTAAAGAGGAATAAAAGGTCTGAGGAACTCGTACTGCAAGGATATAATAGTTGTTAACTGACACCCCCCCACCACCATATCTGCAACAATAATCTGAGCACACAAATCAATGGGTATATCTACACCAAACCTACTGTTGGGACATAAATCCTATTGTGCAACAAATATTGAAATGTGTTTCTGTTCATGTTCCATGTTGAAACGCTATCATTGGTGACCTGTTGCTAACAATGTAGTCTGCATGCCATTGTAATGGCCACTGTGGCTCCATATATGCATGTGTTCCGTTTGCTATGCAACTGCTCCAATTAAAGAAGTTATGTACTCACCATAACGTTCCATGTGAGCTGTTCATCTCGCCTTCATTCTTACTGATAGGTTCAGAGCTGATCCTCAACTATGACTTGGCCAACTGCAAAAGCTCAAGGTCTTCAACAAGCTCGAGGCCAACTCCCTATCCCATGATGCACCCTGGTCTTCCCTCAGATCTTGTTTGCTGCCAACTGACTACTACCATTAATATGTCACTCTGAGAACTGGATAAGAGACAATGCACCATATACCAAAGGGTGACGGATCTCAAGTCGAATGGATGGGGGATGGAGGATGGGACATAAGAATAAAGGTGAGATGAACAACTCGCATGGAACATTATGGTGAGTACATAACTTCTTTATGTGAAGATGTTCTATCTCGCTGAACATTATTACTAATGGGTAGGGTCCCAAGCACCATCTTTCTCGGATGACTCATGGGAGAATGTTCCTCAGAACTATGGAACCAAAGGAGGTCCTGTTCCTGGAGGCTTTGTCTACTTTGTAATGAGTGATAAAGGTATGAGGTGTTGACCAGGTAGCTGCTGCACAAATAACATCTAATGTTAACCTTGCAGAAAAGGGTAATGAGGTTGAAACAGCTCTAGTAGAGTGGGCCTTTATTTTTTGTTGTAAGGGAGCATTCTCTGAACTACAAATGAAGGAAATACAATCTGATAGCCATCTTGACAAGGTGACTTTTGTCACTGGGCACCTTTTTTTGACTCCAAAAAAGAAACAAAGAGTTGATCTGTTGTTCTGAATTGTTTCATTCTATCTAAATAAAATCAGAGTTGTCTATGGACATCAAGTTTGTGCAGCATGTGTTCCATCCTATTTGTGTATTTAGGAAAGAAAACAGGCAACTCAACAGATTGGTTAAAATTTGTCTCTGAACAAAATTTTGGTAAAAAGGATGGATTAGTTCTAAGCGAAACTTTGTCATTATGGAAAATCAGATAGGGAGGTTTGATTGGTCAAGGCCTGTAACTCAGAAATCATCCGAGCAGAAGTAATAACTATCAAAAATACAGTCTTCCATGAGAAATTTTAAATGACAGGATGAGGCTGGTTCGAAAGGAGCTAATATAATTCGAGAGAGAACAAAATTTAGATTCCATGGCATGGATGGAGTTCTGGTTGGTGGTTTCAAATGAATGTTACCCTTACGAAAGGCTTTAGAGAGTCTATGTAACATGGCATTAGAACCTTGGAAGTCAAGATCAAAGTTTGAGATTGCTGCTAACTGAACTCTAATGGTAGCTGCAGCAGCTCCTTCACTGAAATGTTTAGTCAGAAATTCCAGTATAGACGAGATTGGAACTAGATGGTGGGGATCAACATCATTCTGAGATGCCCATAGAGAAAATCTATTCCATTTGCTAAAATATAACTTTCTGGTACATGATTTATGAGAGGATGTTATAATATGTTGGGCCTCTGCTGAGAAGTTGCAAATCCAGGCTATTGTTGGAATTGGAGCAGCAAAGCTGTCAGTTTGAGGGAATGAAGAGAAGGATGAAGAGCCCCTGATAAATGGGTCAGCAGATCCAGAACTGGGTCCAGGATCCAGGGTTCTTCCAAAAGATGAGGCTGAAGGAAGGGAAACCAAATTTGCCACGGCCAGTAAGGGGCTATTGCAATTATGGTCCTTCCCAGAGACCTTACTTTCTGTAATACTTTGCATATCAGAGGGAAGGGAGGAAAGGCATAAAGGAAACCCAGGGGCCAATTGTGCACCAGTGCATCCCTTGGGGCATCCCCCAGTGGGGGGATCAGGGCAAAGTAGCTGCTGCATTTCGTGTTTGTTGGGGTTGCAAAGAGATCACAGCAAGACTAGCCCGTCCTGTGGAATATCCGTTCTGCTAATTATTTGCTTAGGGACCACTCATGAGGCAAAATAATTGCCCTGCTTAGCTTGTCTGGTATCACACTGGACCTCCCCAGGATGTGCGTTGTTATGAGAAAGTGCTGGGTGGAATTTGTCCACTGCCATACTCTCAGGGGATCTTGACACAGGGGATAAGATTTGGTTCCTTCTTGTTTATGTACCAGACCACTGACATGTTGTCTGTCTGAATTGTAATTGTTCCCACAGGTAGAGAGTCTTGAAAGGACTCCAAAACTAGAGGTACTGCTCTCATCTCCAGAACATTTATATGCAGATGAGCCTCGTGTTTCTTCCATATGCCTTGGACTGTTCTTCCCTGATAATGCCCTCCCACCCTATCAAGGAAGCATCCATGGCCACTGTGGCTATGGGATGGGGAAGAATGAATGGATGGCCCCGAGTTGCCTTTTGAGATGTCAGCCACCACTTTAGGTCCTTCTTGCATGTATTCATTATGATGATTTGGTGTGACACTGGGAGGTCCTGAAAGGACCATTGACAGAATAGGAGCCATTGTAGAACTTGCATGTGCACTCGAGCAAGTGGAATGGCTATGATCGCTGCCACCATTGATCCTAGCAATTTGAGTACCATTGAGATTGGAGCTTTTGTCCTTGGAAGCAAGCCTATATTTGTTTTTGTAAGAGACAAACTCTTTCTGGAAGCAGACTTAAAGTCATTGTAACTGTATTTAGTTCTGCTCCTAAAAAAACAGTCTGTTGCAATGGTGATAAGGCAGACTTTTCTGAGTTGATGGTAATCCTCAATAGATTGCAGAAATTTAAGGTTGTGTCCCTTGCCTGAATGAGGTGATGTTTGCTGGTGGAAGTGAGGAGCCAGTCGTCTAGATATGGAAACACTTGGAATCCCAAACATCTCAGGTGAGCCGTGACGATTGTCATACATTTGGTGAACACTCTGGGGGCTATAGTGAGACCAAAGGGCAGAGCGTGAAATTGATAATGGTTGTGTCCCAGCCGGAAGCATAGATGATCCCTGGATGGCCTGTCCATCTTTATGTGGTAGTACGCATCCTGAAGATCTATAGAGCACATCCAATTGTCTTTCCCCAGAAAGGAGAGTATTGACTAAAGCATGATCATCCCGAATCTTCTTTTTTACTGACTTGTTTAGTCTGCTGAGGTCCAGAATAGGTCTCCAGTCCCCTGTTTTCTTTTGAACCAAAAAGAACCTTGAGTATGTTCTGAATCCTCTCTGGTTTGCTAGGACTGGCTGGATGACTCTTTTCCCCAGCAACCTTTGGACCTCTAAGGCTGCTTGTTCCCTGTGACTGGGTGGAAAGTCTGGGATTTTTTTCACTAGAGAGGGATGAGTGGCCAAGGGAATTGAGTATCCTCTGGATAATATGCTTTGTACCCAGCTGTCTTTTTGTTACTTTTAGCC
Organism: Protopterus annectens; assembly: GCF_019279795.1. Taxonomy (NCBI): domain Eukaryota; kingdom Metazoa; phylum Chordata; order Ceratodontiformes; family Protopteridae; genus Protopterus; species Protopterus annectens. Next base: position 262,877,981 of record NC_056734.1, read on the forward strand.
AGGTATCTAGGTACAAAGAAAGGCATTCTCCAACTGCCTCCAGAGATGAACAGTCAGGCCTCCTTTCAGGAGTGCTGATAGGGCTTGGCAAAGAACTGATCTCTGTCGCCCTGGTTCTGTAGACTCCCTCTGCCACGTGGGTGACATCTTCCGTTATTACCCCCTCCTCTGCCTCTAGAGAGGGTTTCACCAGGAGTGTCCTGGAAAAATCCTTGAGATTTATGGAACCATATATTTGCACCCCCCCCCCCCATGGGGTAAGGTCTATTCGGGGTAGAAAAATGTACTCAGATGGCAGACAAGGTCTTTCCATCTTTTCCACTCCTGGTAAGTTTTCCTTTACCTTTAGTCAGAAAAGGGATGAACTGTCAAAGGGGGTGTTAATGAAAGAAGACTTAAAGGGTTCCACAAAGAAACATAAGTGCATCCAGGAATGTCTCCTGACAGCAATTCCTGTACCCACTGCTCTGCTTGTACTATCAGCTGTATATGATAACAGACGCATGGATGAGTTCACAATCAAATTAAGAGTAGAGATTTGGGAAGTTACCTTGTCCGAAACTTGCAAAGCTACTGAACCCTGCAGGGCGTGTCCCAGCTCCTTCAGGAGATCATTTTGTAATCTAGTGAAATGTATGAGATAGTTCAGTGATCGAAGGACAAAGGCTGCTGAACTAAACATATGCATCCCATACCTGTCCATGATCCTGGACTCTCTATTAGGAGGATGAACAGATGAAGTCTCTGATAATTCCTTCTTTGTGGCAGCAACCACCACCATAGCATCACCAGGCACTCCTTTAGTAAGACAGGCTCTATCTTGAGGGCAGGTTATAAATTTATTAGGCCTCCTGGGTACAGGCTCCATGGTGTCTGGGGACTACCATGCCCTTCAAATGAGTAATTCAAGCAACTCATCGAAGGGTGGAGACAACCAAGAGATGGAGGGTTGAGACCCAAAAGCCTTCAGGAGGACTGACTCATCATCAGTAGGGTTAAGGGATTTTCAGCCACCCCTCTCTGTTTAAGAATTTCTAAGATATTTGAAAGTAGATGTCCTCTGAAGGAGACTGTGGGGACCATTCTGACTCATAAAAGTCAGTATCCAAAGTGATGGACTCCTGCGGGGAGCCCAGATGCTTCCTCTTGCAAAATCTCTTCCTAGGTGCTTCCTCTTGCAAAGTATCTTCCTAGACATCTCTTCAGTGGGAGCTTCTGGAGAGGTCTCAGAAGAACATGGCTCACCCAGTGGGGCTTCCTGAGGCTTAGGATCGCTACGCTTTAATGGAGTGTGTGATGTAGAGGCAGACATCAGTGCTTTCAGGGAGGGAGCTGCCAGGACTGATGGAGTGGTCATCAGCGTGGACAAAGCCCTCCTCATAACCTCGAAGGCCCCTCGGTCTCGATGAGAGGGATCCCTCAGATCCAAGGATTCAATGGAAACTGTCTGTGCTGGTACGGAGGCCTCTGAGCCAGAGGTCAGGGCCAAACTCACTCGAGCCGAAGCCCCAAGAGGAAAAGTCGGCACCGACAATTCAGTCCTACCATCCTTCCCGGACCCGAACTACAAGTATCAGTTCTGAGATCCTTCAGAGCGCCGAAGACATCAGGGCAGTTGGTGCCGATAAGCCTAGAGTAGGTGTCAGTCCCGAATGTTCCATGATCATCAGTTCTGTGCTCTCTGGCTCCAAAACTTACATGCAGATTGGAGGAGGAACAGAAGATGTTGGGGGAACTACATTCAGCTGCGAAGCACCTGGGTTTGGTGCTGATAAAATTTTTGCCAGCGCCGTGTAGTCCACATCCAAATCAGACAGTCTACTTGAGGCCTGTGAAGAATGTGACGAAGTCACCAATTGTAAAATGGGAGAATTTAATGTAGAAGATACTGGCTCCAAGGTCAGGGATCGGCTCCTAACCACAATGACAGTCAGTTCCACAGGCTGTGTAGCCGATGTCAATGCTTTACTGGAGGCTGATTTTGTACTAGATGGACTCTTTGCCCGTTCCGTAGGCTTTTTGGAGTACTTGTCAGACTTATCCAGCGACTCTTGGAAGGTGGATTTTAAAAGACACTTTTCCATGAGTTTTCTTTTCCTTTCATGCAACACTCTGGAGCTAAGTGAGTGGCATATAGCACAGCTTTCCTGCAGGTGTACTTCACCCAAACAGCAGACTCAATTCAGTATGTCCATCGGTGATAGACATCTTTTGCCCACATCTTGGGCATTTTTTGAATCCAGACTTGGATTTTTCCTTTTCCTGATGAGACACAGTATCAGAGACAAATGCACTCAAGAAATATATATTCAGAAGTAAAAAAATACCAGCACGAATAATAACAAGCAAAAAAAAGGGCTCTAACTCTAAATATCCAAACTAAAGCAGCTACTAAAGCCTTGTAAAAAAAAGGCTCTAAGAAAATGTAACTATCAGTATCAATTTAAACTAAATTTAAACTATCTGCCCTGTAAAAAAGAAGGGCTCTAATTTAACAGATACACACACACACACACACACACACACACACACACACACACACACACACACACACACACACACACACACACACACACACACACACACACTATAAATGCTATAGATAGGGAGAAGAAAGACCTAATAACACGGCCACTAATATCTATTAATTTAAGTATAGAAGTAACTAACTGTTATTATCTATGCTTTAAACTAACTACCTAAATAACTAATTAACAGGCTAAACTATTATAATCACTTATTTAGCAGAAAAAATAGAATTAAAGAAAGTTATTCACTGGACAGAGCTGCTGAACGTCCAATCAAGTAGCAGCGGCAAACGAGATCTGAGGGAAGACCAGGGTGCAACATGGGATAGGGAGTTGGCCTCAAGCTGGTTGAAGACCTCAAGCTTTTGCAGTTGTCCGAGTTGGAGCCGAAGATTGGCTCCAAACCCATCAGTAAGAATGAACGGCGAGATAGAACAACTTCACATCTGGTGTTTTGGGTTAATAACTAATCCTGGATTGTGTTGACTATTACTACCCACATATGTTCTAAAACTGTTACATGATAGTGTGTTTGGGAAGGCTGTTCCCAGCAGAACCACCTCTCCCACCTCGTCTGGCCCTGTTAGCAGGCCAGAGCATGTCTGGGAGCCAACCTGGGACCTCCTCATCTGCTGGTCCTGCACTACCTTCAGTTAGAATCACCTCAGGGGATGGTGCTCATCCCCCCCTGAGAGTGCGCACAGACAGGATCTTGTCACCTGACATCAGGTCCAGGGTCTGGTACATAGGGAGCTATGCAGAGGATTGAGGAATCTGCTATACCACCTTGTGGCCCTCATGACACAATTTGAGGGTCAGCGAGCTCCTCCTGCTCAGCCTCCCAGCACAGCCACTTTCAGGGCCATAAAAGTGCAGTGCTGACTGCCCATGGGTGGGGACCTCAGTGTCACTGTTTCCATTTGGGGGTTCATGGGTTTCTAATTTCCATAGACCCCCCCCCCTCCAAGATGTTTACCCACCACATGTGTCATATTCTGCCCATTTATGCTTTCCTCTCTGTCTTGTCTGTCTTCCAAACCAACCTACCTCACCAAATATACCAGGTATCCTTCCCTAACATCCCACTGTCACCTTAACAAACAAAGATCAATGTGTTCCCAACATACATTTCACACCAGACCTAACTACCCACTTCGCACCTGCTTATAAAGTACAGTTTTGTACCTACCATAAATGTAGATGTTCGAAGATCCACATTGCTGCAGTCCTAACACTTGGGTAGTTCGCTGTCCCAGTCGGCCCGAATACCAAAGTATATGGCTGACGTCGGTCAAGGCGCATTAGTCTGACGTCAGGACGTCAGGGTACAAATGCGCATGACCGACGTCATATCCTCAGTCTTTTCTTGCCCCAGATGTCAGAAGACCCTAAAAAGATAAGGCCAAAACCAAAAAACACCAAACACTCCTGTACCAAAAATATGTACAATATATACAAATTTACAAAAGTACAACCCCACCCACACAACCACCCCTAAACACAGAGGGGAAGGAGGGAGGGTAAATTGGACTGCAGCAATGTGGATCTTCGAACATCTACATTTATGGTAGGTACAAAACTGTACTATGTTCTTCATCCCACATTGCTGCAGTCCTAACACTTGGGTAGAATCCCAAAGCAGAGGTAAGGGAGGCTGGCAAATCATAAAGAAGCAGGAGCTGTCAACATGCCCTGCAAAATAGCCGTTGCAAAACCAGCCCTAGATTTAGAGTAGAGAGGAAGGTGGTAATGCTTAGAGAAAGTATGCACTGAACTCCAAGTAGCTGCCTCTAAAATATCCTTAGTTGCCACCCCCCTTAGAAATGCTGTTGAAGTGGCAGTAGCCCTAGTGGAATGAGGCCTAATCCCAGCTGGAATCTCCTTGCCATGATGGGAATAACAAAATGTAATGCAAAACCCAATCCACTTAGAAATAGTTTGTTTTGACACAGGCTTGCCCTGAGAACTCAAAGCAAAAGAAACAAACAACTGCTGAGACTGCCTAAAATCCTTAGTCCTGCTTAAATAATAACGCAACTGCCTGTGTACATCTAAAGTGTGCAAAACCTTTTCCCCCTTATTTTGGGGATCTGCATAAAAAGTAGGCAAATGAATAGTTTGGTTTAAAGCCACACTAGAAACCACCTTAGGCATAAAGGAAGGATTAGTACGTAATGGTACCCTATCCTTATGGAAAATCAAAAAAGGCTCAACCGCCATAAGGGCCTGCAATTCAGAAACCCTTCTTGCAGAAGTAATGGCCAACAAAAAAGCAGTCTTCCATGACAAGTATTTCAATTCAGCAGTAGCCGCCGGCTCAAAAGGTTGTAGAGTAAGTTTCTCCAACACAAAATTGAGATCCCAAGCAGGAGTAGGAGCTCTACGTGGGGGTCTTATATTCTTTGCCCCTCTAAGAAATTGCTTGAACAAAGGATGAGAAAACAATGGTGGGTCACAATCATAGTGAGCTGAAATTGCTGCAGCATGAATCTTAATGGAAGAGAAAGACAAACCTTTGTCCAATAACTCAGTAAGATATTGAAGAGCCACACTCAAATTAGGCTCAGAAACCTCCAAATCCTTTGCTGCACTCCAAAATAAAAATCTCTTCCATTTTTCTGCGTACACTTTCCTTGTACTAGGTCTTCTGGCTTCCATAATCACATTCAAAACTTATTGAGGAAGTTGAGACCTGCTATGTTTCAAAACAGAATATGCCAGGCTGTTAGATGAAGAGAGTGAAGCTTGACATTGAGTAGATGACCGTCCCTCTGAGACAAAAGGTGTGGAATCAAAGGTAAAGGCCATGGAGGCTTCCTTACCAGACTCCTCAGTAATGGGTAGCAGTGTTGCCGAGGCCAATCTGGAGCTATTAAAATCATCCTTGGCTTGTCTTGTCTGACCTTTAGGAGTACCTTTGGGAGAAGAGGCAGAGGTGGAAAGGCATACACATGAAGATTTTTCCAACTGAAAGAAAGAGCATCCACTTTCCAAGCTGTGTGATGAAACCTTTTCGTGCAAAACTTTGGCAGCTGGTGGTTTAGTGGAGAAGCGAACAGATCTATGTCTGGAGTTCCCCATGACACTGTCAATGTCCGAAATACATGAAGATCCAGTTTCCACTCGTGGGGATCCATGATTTGCCTGCTTAACACATCTGCTAAGGAGTTCTGTGCTCCCGGCAGAAACCTTGCCTGAAGAGTTAGTTGCAAGCTGAGCGCAGTCTCCCACAAAATCATTGCTTGCCTGCATAGAGGATAAGAATGTGTTCCCCCTTGTTTGTTGATGTACCACATGACAGTTGTGTTGTCTTTTAGAATCAACACCTGCCCCGGAAGAAGTAACTCCTTGAAAGCCATTAATGCAAACTGGACTGCTAACATCTCCTTCATGTTGATATGTAGATGCTGTAGTCTGGCAGGCCACTTGTCTTGTATCCACTTTCCATTCAGATGAGCTCCCCAAGCTATGTCTGAGGCATCTGTCGTTAGAATCTGACTCGCCTCTGGCCGGGTCACAGAGAGTCCCTTGTTTAGGTGACATTCCTGAGCCCACCACAAAAATTCCTTTTGAATGCAAGGTATTATTTGAATGACAGTGTCCAAATCCTGGCAGTGCTGTGTCCATACATTTTGAGATACCATTGCAGCTTCCTCATATGCAGTTTGGCATTGGGAAGCACCAGAATACAAGATGCCATGAACCCTAAGGCTTGAAGGACTGTCCTTGCAGTCAGCCCGGACTGAAGAGATAGTTGATGGAAGTAAAGGGAAAGATTCTTTTGTTTGTCCGGGGTTAAAAAGGCCATCTGGGTTGCTGTATTCAGTCTCACACCCAGAAAGCACATGTCTTGAGAGGGTACTAGACTGGACTTTATTTCGTTCACAGAATACCCCAGGCATCTTAGCACTGCTATCACATATTCCAAATGCTGTAAAAGGTCTTCCTTTTCTTGAGCCAGAATCAGGCAGTCATCCAAGTAAGGATAGATTTGTATTCCTTTTAGCCTGAAGTAAGCTATCACTGGAGCCAGAACTTTTGTGAATACTCTGGGCACAGTAGATAAGCCAAAGGGCAATGCAGAGAACTGATAATGGGAATTCCCAGCTCGAAAACGCAGATACTTCCTGCAACTTAGTCTGATAGGCACATGAAGGTAAGCCTCCTTGAGATCTAAAGTTACCATCCAGTGATCTTTGCCCAGCAGAGGTAAAAGCTGTTGTAACGTCAACATTTTGAACTTGGGAATGTCCAGATAAGTGTTGAGGATAGATAAATCCAAAATTGGTCTCCACGTGTCCCCTTTTTTGGTACTAGGAACAGGCGAGAATAAAATCCTAGGCCCCTTTCTGGCACAGGAACCGGCTGAATGGCCCCTATTTGGAGTAACAGAGAAATTTGCTTGTGAGCCTCTTTTCTTTGTAGAGGAGGAATGTCTGGCATGCCTTTGAAAGGAGGCAAGGTATGGAAATAAAACCTGTAACCGTGGTGAATGATATCCAATACCCATCTGTCTTGGGTAATTAAACTCCAATTTTCTTTGAAAAGTGCCAGCCTTCCTCCCAAAGGTGCTGCCAGACGAGAAAGCACTGGCAGCTGAAAAGGCAGGTCATTGGGTCTGTTTACGAAAAGGCTGACCCCTGCCCTCACCAGAAGACTGAGCAGGTGAACTCCCTGTTCTAGGCCTAAAAGAACCTTGAGCTCTGCCCCTACCACATCTAGACCTACCCCTAGACTGGGAATCATAAGCAGGATATGTCCATCCCTTAGTAGGCCAATTTCTACTAAACTTCGGAGGCTGAACCTGCAAAAAATCTTTAACAGTCTGCATAGACTTAGCCTTGTCCTCCATTTTCTTTAAAACTGCTTCCACAGGCGAACCAAACAACACATCAGACTGTAACGGAGCATCCAAAATCCTTGTCTTAACATGCTCAGCTAAATTCTGATCCCTCAACCAGGCGTGCCTGCGAAGAACAGAACCAGTGGCAGCAACCCTCGAAGAGGCCTGCACAGCATCAAAACCACATTGCAAGGAATGCTTACCCACCTGTTCAGACACATGAACTAAATCCTGCAACTCTTTACACTCAATACCTTCCGCCAGAGCATCCACCTTAGACTTCAATTGTGAAAGGAGATAATTTTGATATTTTAACAT
>NC_056734.1:262890669-262928169 GCF_019279795.1 Protopterus annectens
CACTGTTATATGCCCTTTTAAGACATTTTATGAGGGAGGGGTATGAAATATTTTAACCTAGGCTGTTACAACATGTGAGGGGTATCAGCAGTAGGAAACATAGGTTCATAGGTAAGTACTGGGCTATCTGCCCAAGGGTATTTATAAGCCTAGCCAGAGTGTATTGGCTTTCGCCACCCCCTTAGATTAGTTCCCTGTGCCTCTGACCAACAGAGCCATTAGTTCCCTGCGCCTCTGTCCAGCAGAGCCACTGCAGTGATTCCCCAGGGTAAATTTTCTGTTTCCCATCCACCCGTCAATATTTCTCTTGAAGAGTGCTAGTGAGGGGCTCTGCCTGATGTATACTGGAATCTTGTTCCAAAGCATGGGGAGTCTCTGGGTCAGGAATCTATCCCTTCAGCACACCTTATTTATCACTGTGGTAAGGTTTATATCCCTAGAGCGTGTGGCTCTCAGGGATTTTGTTTTTTAGGTGGAGCATATCCATCAATTCTGGGTTGGACATGGCCTTGTAAGTGGTATGCAACTGAGTACAGCTGGAGTTTTTTTTAGTCGGGCTGCATAGGTCATCTGTTTGAGGCCAGTAATCCTCTTGCTGAGGTACTTTTGTGGTCTTTCCAGCTGTTGCAGGTGTCTTGTAAGGTACATCCCAAATGGGGCATTGTATTCTATAACGGGTCTAATAAGTGATGAGTAGAGAGGTGCAATAACCTCCTTTGTTCTGGATGAGAACCCTTTTGAGATTAGATGGGCCACGTAGAAGGATTTTCTACCCACCATGGCAATATGATTATGATTGCTATCTACTTGTGTCCCCAAATCCCCTATTACTTTTTCTGTATTTAGGGGACTACCACCTATGTGGTAGTTCACAGGTACTTTGTTTTTTCCAAAGGGGATGACTATGCACTTTTTGGCATTCAGCTTGAGGCCATGATTTTGACACCAGGTATCCGGCTCAGTGAGACCCTTCTGGAGGGTGTGTGTATCTGCCAGAAAATCAATTATGGCCCATAGTTTGCAATCGTCTGCCAACTTGGTCAGCCAAAGTCCTCCTGTGCTTGCCTGTACCTCTGAGAAGTATATACCGAACAGGAGGGGTCCTAGGACTGTGCCCTGGGGGACACCACTTGTAACTGGTTTAAAGTCGGACCTAGAGTCTGCAATTCTCACCATGTGGGTTCTGTCCATGAGCCAATTTGCAACCCATCTCATGACATAGGGGTTAATGTTCAGGTTGGTGAGTTTGTCTATAATACCAGAATGGGGAATGGTGTTGAAAGCATTTGCGAGGTCTAGGTCGGCTGTGTGAAACTCCTTTACCCTCATCTAATGCCTTGGTAACTGTCTCAAAGAAGTCCACCAGGTTTAGGAGGCATGATCTGCCCTTAACAAAGCCAAACTGGGTGGGGTCCAAAGTTTGAAGGTTCCCAATGTCTCTGTTAATGAGTTTCATTATGATGCGCTCCATAGCCTTGCAGACCAGGCTAGTCAGGCTTATAGGGCGATAGTTCCTGGGGGTCCATTGTGGCGCCACCTTTGTGGAGTGAGATAACTGTTGCTGTGCACCACTCTGTGAGTATGTAGCCTGTAGAGAGGCTGAGTTTGAACAGTGTGTTTCGGTGAAAGGTTAATTCATTTTGGAGCTCTTGTAAGGCACAGCCTGGGACACTGCCCGGTCCCAATGAGGCTGTGTTTTTGGCTTTGGATAGGGCTGTTTTAACCTGTGAGTCAGTGATTGCCAGGACCTTATATTCTTCTGGTATGGTTATGGACCCTTTAGGGGGGTGACAGGGGTGTGAAGTTTGCACTGAAGCTGTCTGCCAAAATGTTGGCAATATCAGTTGGTTCAGTGTATTTTGTGCCATTCTGCACCAACTCAGAGCAGATCTGAGAGTTTCCACTTATGTTCTTGACATAGCTAAAGAATGCTTTGTGGTTATCTTTGGAGTCCTTGGCAATTTTTCTTTCGAAGCTAGCCTTGGATTATTTAATGAGGGATCATAGTTTCTTGCTGATACTGATCAGGGATGTCTTTCCTTCTAGGGATTGTGCTCTTATCTGTACTAGTTTCCTCCTCCTACTGTAGAGCCTGTTTACGGCAGGGGTCCACCAGACTGGTTTACTTTTCTTGGAGGACTGAGTCTTGGTTTTACTTCGGATAGCATGATCCATGCATTCCTGCAGATGATCATAGAGTGTCTTTATATAGGTTTCAGCAGCTTGGACAGCACTGTCCATTGGCGTGGGAGCTGTGAAACTTTCCATCTCGGTCTTAAGTAATGTGAAGTTTGCTTTTGAAAAGTTTTTCATGGTGGTTTCCTTGATTGGGGTTGGGGAGGGAATGTGAATATCCAGAGTGATTATTCTATGGTCTGATCTAACCAGCGAGGGGTTGACATCAGGTGTGGAACACTGGTCGCCCATGTTGGTGATGACCAGGTCCAATGTGTTGTTCCCTCTGGTGGGGGTGTTGACCAGTTGATCTAGGGTGTTCGAGTTTATAAATTCTAGGAAGCGTTGGGCAAGGGAGTTACTACTTGAGTAGTTCACACAGTTAATGTGTGGCTAGTTGAAATCACCCAGTATTAAGGTGTTTGGTAGGACCTTCATATTTCCCAGTGTTTCCAGAAATGTGAAATGGGGGTCATGGTGGGTGATCTGTAGCAAGCTACAATTTGGATTGCAGTTTTGCCCGTTGTTAGTTGCACTTGGATGATCTCTGATGCATCATGCTGCGCTACTAACCTGGAGGTGTGAGTATCCTTGATGAATATGGATACACCACTGCCTTTTGTGTTTCGGTCTGGGTTCTGTGGACGAAAGATATGGTATGAGTTATAGCCTAGTAGTGCTGGGGTGCTCTCTGAAGCCTTAAACCAGGCTTCTGTTACTGCACAGATATCTATGTTCTCCATACTGAGGAGTGCCTCGAGTGTGTATATTTTGAGGTTTAGACTTCTGGTGTTGAGTAGCAACATTAAGGTATACGGCTATACATTTCCATACCTTTCACCATAGGAACAGTGGTGGGCTAGCGCTTACTGTCCTATAGACAGTTCTATTTGTCAGTGTGATAGTGACATTTTAAGTTAAGCATTGTTATGTAACAGACACATTTTCATTGTGACAACTAATTCTTTTCCCCTAGGGGCTGAGTACAGAGTGTAATTGGAGGCTGCTGAACTACATCTGTAATTAATAAGTGTTGACTGTTTTTTATCTTCAAGGCAAGTGTTTTTTTTTTTTACTGTTGTACTACTTGAAGGCCTTAGCCTGGACAACAACATATGTTATGTTTTTCAGATTACTGTGTCAAATGTTTTGTTTGAGAGTTGCATTACTCAGTTATTATGCATTTCAAACACCTAACTGCTAAAAGAAATTGCATAAACAACTGAAATAGTACAAAATAAACATATCTATATGTATGCAAACTTGTGTGTTGTGTCATGTCCTTTGCATTGTGTGTGGGTATATGTTTCATGCATTAATTCTCATTTGTATGAAAGAATCAAACACTGGCCATTTTAAAAGGTGGCAACTGCAGAAATACTGGCTGTTTGATATGCTGTGCACTCTCTCTCTCTCTCTATATATATATATATATATATATATATATATATATATATATATATACTCTTCTTATACATATCTATACATAGTAATATATTTGTGTATGTATGTGTATATACATATATATATATATGTATATATATATATATATATATATATATATATATATATATATGTATATATATATATATATATATATGTGTGTGTGTGTGTGTGTGTGTGTATATGTATCATAGAAATGTTTACTACTTCCACATTGTACATTCCCTATGATAGACTGACTGCTTTGCATGATATGTTAGTGATTTCATCATGACATCTTACAGCTGTGATGGCTTACTGTTAACTTGTTGTGGCTATGTTGTGTAGGGTCCTGGGTTCAAGACTTGCAAGTGCTGGCTGTTGTGTTGCAAGGCAGAACTGCTCATCTATGGAGGAAAAGATGATGTCAATAATTACAAGAGCTACTTATTTTGGGCCCCTTTGCACCCATTAACAGTGCCTTTGGTCAGATGTTTTGCAGTGAGAGGTTCAGAGTATGGATCCAGTGTGCGAAAGCAATAAACATTTATTTATATATATATATATATATATATATATATATATGTATATATGTAGATAGATATATATACACACACACACACACACACACACACACACACACACACACTCGTATGTATGTGTATATATATATATATATATATATATATATATATATATATATATACACATATACATATATCTATATACATATATCTATATATAGACATATGTATATACATCTACATATATAAATGCATTTTCCCTACTGTTGAATGACTGCGCTGCATGATATGTTTGAGAAAACATCACATTTATGCACATCTCAAATGGCTTGGTGGTAAATCACTTTGGCTATAGTGTGCAAGGTCCTGGGTTTGACACCTGCAAGAGATGATTATTTTGTTGCTGGGCAGAATATGGTCTGTTAGAGACAGAGTGATTAAGGCACTTCAAAGAAGTTGTAAGCAGGTGTGTGCGGAGCTAAGCAATGCTTACGTGAGCCCAGCTTCACTTACGCCTGCTTATGGCCACTTAAACCCATGCTAATTTCAAATAAAGAAAAGAAAAAAGGAGATAGGAAAGTGGTGAAACTGGGACAAGCAGGGAGAAAAAACAAAATGAGAAACAGGTAGGGATGTGCAGGACGGATGTAAGAAATTACCACTGCACTGCATTTCTTCGGCAGCAACAGCTGCTTTCAGTTTGGGCAATTTAGAATTTGGAGCCTCACACCCTACAGGGAGGAATGTGGGAATCATACAATAAGAATGATTGGTAGAGTTAGATTGTGTGTTGGGTACATGTCTCTGGGCAAAATGCAGAGCTATGTATGGCATGTGATTTTTTTTTTGGGACATATGTCCTTTTTTTTAAGGTGAGAGTGGGATGTTAAGGAAGGATTATAAGTAAGTGTGGTGAGGGAGGTTTGGTAGGGAGGTTGCATTTGCAGACAGACAAGACAGCACACAGGAGTGGTGTATCACACATGACGGGATAAACACCTTGACAGGGAGGGTAGTTGGGAATCGGAGGCTCATGTGCCCCCCAGATGATAGTAGTGGCACTACTGTCCCCACCCAGTGGCAGTCACCACTACTCCTTCACAGCCCCAACGTTGGCTGTGTTGGGGGCTGGGCTGGAGGGGTCATCTGCCCCTCTAGCTGCACCAGTCTGCCCTCACCTGGTGCAGGCGGTCATCCAACTCCATCTGGAGAACACTGCACACCATGCCACAAACCTTGTCCCATGTGACAACATCCTCAACGAGTTCACTTGCAGCCCTGTCCCTTGCAGCGGCTCCACCCAAGGGTGGTGCAGGATAAGCAGATGAGAGAGATCTGGGTTGGGTCCCAGATGTGCTGAGACACAGTTCCTTGGCCAGGTGGGGTTGGAGAGACAGATCCACTGGGATTTGCCCTCCTGTTTATGCTATGGTGTGGAAATTAACAATGAATATTGGTTAGTCATGAACAACAGATTACAACATTAGTCAAAATAGCATGAATGGATATTCCCATTTACCCAAAACAGTGCAATTATAACAGTGCCATAGTAAACAGAACCCATGCATATATGGAATGGAATGGCATTCAGAATTGCAACAGCATGCCAGTTAGAGGTATTTCAGGCAGGCAATAACAATGATTATTCAACAGGGAATATTAGTATGCACATAGTTTAAACAAATAATTAACCAAATGGAACAACGGCCCCAACAGCAGAAGTTTATTTACAAACATACCCGTGTTGGTTTCAGTGTGATGACTGGATCAGTTGAGTGGTGGGGGAAGGAAACAGATTCAACTGACAACTGCTATCAAGTATATTTGTCAGTACTCTACTATTCACTACTCTACATTCTGACTACACTTCCACTCTACCTGGGCCATGGGCCTGCTACAGCACACCAACAGCTGTACATATCAACAGATCAACTGTATCCTTATTTTAGTTATACACATCATGCCTGTTTCTATACGGATTTCTTTAGCTGTGGGCCCTGCGCAGATGAACTGTTTGCACATTACATTGCTGTTTCTACACATATTTCAGATTCACATATTACTTGCAGGCCCTGGAGTGTGTGTTGTGCTTCTGACATACATCTACTGTGACATTCTCTGTGTTTCTTGGCAACTGGGAAAACTATCTGCCAAAGCAAGACACTTGAGACGCTTGTCTGGGTCAGACTGCAGAGTGTGGATGGCTAGCTTGCATCTATTTGTAGGACTGGGGTTTATCAACAAATCAATATTACACCTTTCAACGTTATACATATCATACTAGTATTCTTATTCAGATTTCTTTACCTTGTGCCCTGTGTGGAAAATATATGTGTTGCAGTACATTACTTTTTCTATTCAGATTGCAGTTTACAACTGTAGAACTAGACTGACATGTTAGTGGAGATCCCTGGATTCGAACTGTGGTGTGTGCGCAAAATTGAACTACAGGCCTAGTCTTTATCAGACTGAGTTACTGGGAAGGTGTTGTGTGCTGTTTGTGACATTTTGATCTAGTACATATTTTTGTGCATAGCACTTTTATCAAATTAGTTGCATTGTTTTCCATTTTCAGTACAAATTATGCATACACAACAGACACTGGTGTCAGTGTTTGAGAAACATGTGCACATTAGCCGGACTGCACATTTGACTGTTTTACAATTAGTTTTACAATTACATACTGCAATTTAGATTCCTGAGTACACAGTGTAGGTTTTAAGTCTGCACTTATTAGCCTTATACATTTTTCAGTACTTTCACAGCTACATGCAGCTTAAATTGAAAGGTTACCACAGGACAATGCTGGCAGACACACAAGTACAACACATTCTGATGGAAACATGTACTGTTGCTTTTTTTCAGTTATTTGACATGCCCATTCAAAAGTATGCAGACAAGCAGTGCTAAATCACTTCACCTCAGTTAATGCATTTTGCAGAACATACACATTTCTATTTTTCAGGTACAAGTGAGATGACACTCACCAGTGTTTGGGATCACCTTTATTAGTTTTGACATACATATCTGTGTACAACTCAGACATCCACAATTATTATTCCAGCATGATCTGCACAGGGGAATGCTTTTCATTTCTAAGTGATGTGGTAGCCCTGACATGGCACTTTCTTGGCTCGGTCACTCATACATATTCTGCTATTCCTCTCCTGCATATTGTACCTTATTTGCTACTGACATCTGTATTACACAGCAGCTGGAAATACTCCATTGTAACACTGGCAGCCTGACTCAGGCATTTATTCCTGACTTTTACAGCACAATTATATATACAGACAGTACTACCATTACTATATTTTTGATTTATTACTGCTAATATTAGGAGGTATTCTGTACTCACCATAATGCCAATGCATCTGGGCCAGTCACTGGGCATGAGCCTCAACATTCTGGAACCTCTCCGTAGCAGCTGTATGGGGAGCGATGACACATTAATCACACCTTCACAGTCTGAAGTTCAACTTTTTCCATACTTAGAGACATAAGACTGCATACTTACTGACACATGGAACATCCTGCACTCGGACTTATTGGATCTACTGGTCCAAGAGTGCACCCCTACTCCACTTCAGGCCATTGTGGTGGGGACATACCTGCTCATCAGTCCGTGGTATGCCAGCGGCACTGGTGAGATCACATGCAAGCTGGTCCCAGGCCCCCGCTTTGTACTGGGAGCCCTGGTACTAGCCCTGCAGTAGCCTGGCATCATGTTTTTTTACTAGGAGACCAGCCATGACCCTGGACTCCTGGATGCCCCAGTGTTGCACTTGAAAGCAAACACCATCACAAACACCTGACATTTTGGTCCTTCTGTGAACAATCCCAAATGGTTATAGCTGTATACCACCTGTGCAGTTTAAATAGGGCAGTTTTCCTGCACTTTTTCTTGATTGGCCAGTTTTAATATGCTTAACTATGCTTAGCTCCACGCAAATCCACATAGTAATGCTTACACCAGATAAGCACAGCTGAAAGCAGGTAAGCAATGCTTACACTAACAAAGCATTGCTTAAATCTATTTTTTTCAGTAAATTTATAAATTATTTTTTACATTTACATTTCCCACTCTTACTGTGCTATATGTGAGCCATATGACTGACAGCTATCAATCAAATTCCTTAAGTTTATTAAATAACTTGGCAGAGGGGGAATTCGAACCGAGCATGTTCTACATGCTAAACCATGGTAGTACCACTATGCTACAGCAGCTTGATGATGTTTGCTATCACATTAGCGCTTGTCTATCATTTTCAGGATTTCAGCCTGACTAAGCATAGCGGCACGCCACTAAAACAAGTTGGGCACCGCTTAAATTTTGGTTTTATTTAATAAAAAAAAAATACATGTATTGCATTTTTATTACATTCCTCTTGCCCTACTGCTTCCATCCATGTAGGGCAAGAGTGCATACATTTTAGGGTGTGCACTTGAAGGCTGCTGCCTTCTAGGTGTGTTTAAGGTTATTTTTCTTTTTATTTCAGTGTCCACAGACAATGAAATGTTAGGTACGTACATTTCAGTGTCTGCTGACACTGGTTTAGTACATAATATTAGAGCCAGGCTCTAATATTAGAGTATATATTAAATCAGCAAATGCTTAAAAAAGCAAACGCTTAGAACAGTGATTTTTTTCCCAGGGAAAAAAAGTCTGTTCCAAAAAAAGAAAAGAAAAAAACTTTAAATCATTACATAAAGTGGGGGTTGTGCCCCCCATACCCCCTTACTTAACTATACCAACTCCGAGATCACACTACAGTGATGAAAACGGCAAAATAACAAAGGCTGCCAAGCGATTTCTTTCCCAGGGAAAGAATTTGCTTAATGCCATTTCGGTATTTTGCCATTTTGTGCATTCAAGTTCAATCAAGACGATCAAAATTCAAAAGAATGTGTTTTCAATCATATAATAGGGAACCTAATATTATGTACATTGACACTCATCTGTGTCACAAAGTGCCGTACAGCACTTTCTGAGTAAAGGCAGCATGTTACATCTGCAGGCACTGCTGAAACACGCCCCCTGCACTCGTTCATGGTTTGTGTCCATTTAGATTAAACAGCAGTGCACCTTCATGCATATGCAAGGCACGCTGCTATTCTAAATGGAAACAAACCACTCCATGCAAGAATAGTCTTATTCTTGCACAGAGCTTTGTGAAGCCCAGAGAATGTCATAGTTATGTTTGGGAAAATTGGCCATATCATCAGGGAACATCCCCTACATACTATGACACTTGAGATGCATGTGACAGTTGAGTGTGAGTGTCCCTATCTAGTGCAGTGGTAGCTGGGAGAATTGTATGCAAAACATGGCAATAAAGAAAATGGAGTAGAGGTGAATGCCAGCTCCTTAGAGATGTTTGTTGATTTGGAAAAGGAAAGAGACATTCAGGAGAAGAAAGAAAGAGATCAGATTGCAGATTCAGAGGAGCTATTTCAGCAAGAGTTATTTGAAGGGTTAACGGATGAAGAAGAAGTTATTATTACAACCCCCCAGTCGGGAAGGTTGCAGGATGATATCAGAAAACTTGATAAAACAACATGAACCAGAGATGGGGGAGGAAATATTGTAGGGTGAAATAATGGAGAGAAGAAATAAGGAAGAGGAACGGCAAATTAAAAACTCATTTGCAGAGGTAGTCGGAACACAAAAAGAAGCCAGAAGAGCGAGAGAGAAGACAAAAGTGTCAGAGAAGAAGAAGCATGTATAGAAAATTCAGAGTGAGGAAGAAGTGGAGATGAACAGGTATGAAATATGTGACAATTTACATGTGTCTTTAGGCATAAAGGCACAGGAATTAACAGCTTTTATCCTAATTAAAAAAGAGACTTATTGTGAAATTGTTAACACGGCTGAGATTTTAGAAATGTTTTTGAAAGAGTATGAAAATAAAGAAGATATATGTATATATATGGAACAAGTAAATGTTAAAGATTTTTTTCTGAGAAATGCAGAAAAAATGTTAATATACAATTTCAGACATAAACTGAAAGAGACTGTAAAAATATTTATTGAGGAACTTTTGTAACAAAGTAAAGGGCATTTCTAAAGTTATTGATATTAAGGGACTTTGGACAGGGGCTTGGGACTGCAATGTGATTTTGAAAATGGAAAACAGTAAAATTGTACATATTCCAAGAATGATGGTCACAGAGCTATTGTTAAATATTGGGGCAACTGAGGACATGCTTTTCTGTTGGAAAGAGTGACATTTGGTAAATAACTGTGACAGAAAAAAGATCTTGTTCATGTGGGGAAACTGGTCATGATGCTAGAAATTGTGAAAAAATGTGTTATAAATGTAAGCAAACAGGACAAGTATGGATAGATTGTGAGAGGGAGAAGAGATTACAGTGTGATGTAGAAGAACAAAATGAAGAAACTGTAAATGAGAAGGAGCTATTGCAACAGGCAGAAAGTACAGTTTTGTACCTACCATAAATGAAGATGTTCGAGTGCTAATACAGCTGCAGTAATTACATATGGGTTCTCTGCCGTCAGGCGGTCCCTCGGTCGGCCGAATTCCAAAGTCTTGGTCCGGCGTCGGTTGTTGTCGCTTTCTTTCCTGACGTCAGTGCGACAGGGGTATATAAGACACAGCCGACGCCATTTTCTTTAGTCTTTCTTGCCCCAGATGTCAGGTGCCCCCAAAAGGAAGGCAATACATAAATTATAAATATAATCATGCAATGCAATGTAATAAAAAATCAGCAGTTGCAAGCAAATACACCATTGAAGGATAACCCAGACAGGTTGTATGAAGAGGTGTTAGCCACTAGGCCTTTACCAAGAGGGGAAGGAGGGAGGGAGGGAAACCTGTACTGCAGCTGTATTAGCACTCGAACATCTACATTTATGGTAGGTACAAAACTGTACTATGTTCATCGTGCATACAGCTGCAGTAATCACATATGGGTAGAATCCCAAAGTTACGCACAGGGTGGTAGGCACTAGGTTGAACTGGGAGGAGCCAGAATGCCCTGCAACACAGCAGTGGCAAAGCCTGCTCTAGTTTTGGAATATAAAAGCAGGTGGTAGTGTTTTGTGAAGGTATGCACAGAACTCCAAGTGGCTGCCTCCAAAATATCTTTGGTAGGGACTCCTTTGAGGAAAGCTGTAGAGGTAGCTGTGGCCCTTGTGGAGTGGGATCCGATGCCTGTAGGAACAGATTTGCCATGAAAGGAGTAACACAACCGTATGCAGTGGCCTATCCATTTTGAAATAGTCTGTTTGGAAATTGGCTTCCCTTGAGCTCCTACAGCATAGGACACAAAGAGTTGTTCTGATTTCCTGAAAGGCTTTGTTCTGTCCAAATAGTAACGTAGCGGTCTATGGATGTCTAAAGAATGTAGTAGCCTTTCCCCTTTCTTTTGAGGATTGGGGTAAAAGGTAGGTAAGTGTATGGCCTGATTTAAAGCTACCCTGGATACTACCTTAGGCATAAATGATGGGTTGGTTCATAAGGAAACCCTGTCCTAGGGTTGCCACCTTCCTTCACGGCTAAAACCGGAGCAAAGCCACGCCCCTCGTGTCACCAGTAACCCAACCCCCCCTCCCACCAACATACCGCCTATTTTGTGATGTCACGACAGCATCACTCAATGGGAACGCCCTCTTTTTTTCGTTCCCGCCGCCTGCTTTTGGCTGATTTACTATGCTTTTCTGTAAAAAAAAAAAAAAAAAAGCATAGTAAATCAGCCAAAAGCAGGCGGCGGAAACAGAATACCGGAGTTTGTACAGTGTTTTCTGGACTACCGGAGAATCAGTTTGATTTCCTGATAGTCCGGAAAAAAAACGGAGGGGTGGCAAGCCTACCCTGTCCTGATGGAAGATGAGAAAGGGCTACACAGCCATGAGGGCTTGCAGTTCCGAAACCCTATGAGCTGAGGTAATGGCCAGAAGGAAAGCTGTTTTCCATGACAAATATTGCAAATGCGCTGAGGCAGCTGGTTCAAAGGGAGGCAATGTTAATTTTTCTAGAATGTAATTAAGATCCCAGGCTGGTATTGGTCGTTTCCTTGGAGGTCTTATATTCTTAGCCCCTCTGAGGAACTGTCTTAAGAGTGGGTGAGAGAATAAGGGTGGATCAGTGTTGTATTCTGCAGAAATGGCTGAGGCATGAATTTTTATGGAGGAAAATGAAAGTCCACTGTTCAACAGCTCAGCTAGATACTGCAATATCTGAGGTAAATTCAGTTTTCTAGGATCCTGGCCTTTTTTCTCATTCCAAGCGCAAAACTGTTTCCATTTAGCGGAGTAAGCCTTTCTAGTAGATGGCCTTCTGGCCTCCAAAATGACTTCCTGCACCTCTTTGGAGAGTAGGATCTGTTGTGGTGTTAAGGAATTTTCCATGCAGACAGATTGAGTGTTTTCAGCTGACTGTGAAGAGTTTTGTAGCTGTGCTGAGTCAGTAGAAGAGGCATTAGAGGTAGGGTCCAGGGAGGAGTGTGTGTCAGGCTCCTCAGTAGTGGGTACCAGTGTTGTCTTGGCCAGTCTGGTGCAATCAGTATCATCTTTGGTCTGTCTGCTCTTGCTTTCAAGAGCACCTTGGGCACTAGAGGCAAAGGTGGGAAGGCGTAAACTGTCCGTGCTGCCCAACTGAAAGAAAGGGCGTCCACTCTCCAGGCCTTTGGATGGAAGGTCCTTGAGCAGAACTTTGTCAATTGATGATTCCTGTGGGAGGCAAAGAGATCTATGTCTGGCTTTCCCCACGCTTGGACTATCTTTGTAAACACTTGAAGATGCAACTTCCATTCGTGTGGGTCTGTCATATTTCTGCTTAGATTGTCTGCCAGCGTGTTTTCCAATCCTGGCAGGTACTGTGCTTGAAGTTCAATTTGCCACTCCAGAGCCAGGTTCCAAAGTGACATGGCTAGCCTGCACAGGGGGTATGAATGTGTTCCTCCTTGTTTGTTTATGTACCACATTACTCTGGTGTTGTCTGTTCTTATCAATAATTGTCCTGGATGCAGGAGGTCCTTGAAAGCTGTAATTGCATTTATCACTGCTAGCATTTCCTTTTGATTGATGTGAAGGTGCTTTTCCTTTTGGGACCATTTGCCCTGAATGCACTTGTCTGTCATGTGTGCCCCCCAGGCATAGTCTGAGGTGTCTGTTGTGATGACTTGATTTGCTTGAGGCTTGCAGAATAGTAGCCCTGTGTTTGTTTGACATGCTTGGGCCCACCATAGAAATTCCTTTTGCAAACATGGAATTATTGGTATTATTGTTTCCAAACTGTGGCTGTGTTGAGACCATAGTTTTTTTAGGTACCATTGAAGATTCCTCATATGCAACTTTGCACATGGGATTAGAAGAATGCAAGATGCCATGAAGCCCAGAGCCTGCAGGATTTTCCTTGCAGTAATCCTGGTACAATTTGCTAGTATTTTGAAGTACTGAGTTAGTTGCCCTTGTTTTTCTGGTGTAAGATAGGCCATCTGGGTGTTTGTGTCCAAGTTGGCACCCAGGAAAGTTATTTTCTGAGATGGAGTTAGTCTGGATTTCTCTTTGTTGACTGTGTATCCCAGAGAATTCAATAACCGTGTTACATAATCCAGATGATCCAGAAGTATGTGCTTGCTGTCCGCTTGGATCAGGCAATCGTCCAAATAAGGGTAAATTTGTATCCCTTGAAGTCTGCAGTAGGCAATTACTGATGCCAGGCATTTCGTGAATACTCTGGGCGCAGTAGATAAGCCAAAGGGCAATGCAGAGAATTGATAGTGGATTGAACCTGCAAGAAATCTGAGGTATCTTTTGCAGCTTTGTCTGACTGGGACATGCAGGTATGCCTCCTTGAGGTCCAATGTTACCAGCCAAAACTCCTTGCTCAGCATGGGAAGAAGCTGCTGTAAGGTGAGCATCTTGAATTTTGGTACGAGTAGAAATGTGTTTAGGATGGATAAGTCCAAAATGGGCCTCCAGTCGGTTCCTTTCCTTGGTACCAGGAATAGTCTGGAATAAAAACCTTGACCTTGCTCGTGAGTAGGTACCTCTTGAATAGCTTTCATGTCCATGAGCTTTGAAATTTGTATTTGAGCCTCTGCCCTTTGATTGTGTGGCAGGTTCGGCATGCCTCTCATTTTTGGAAGAGTGTGAAAATGAAATCTGTAGCCTCTGCTTATAATGTCCAGGATCCATTTGTCTGTTGTGATAATATGCCAATTTCTTGAAAATTATGCCAGTTTTCCTCCCAAGGGTGCTGCCAGCTGAGACTTGCTTGGCATGAAAAGGGGGAAGTCATTGTGTTTGTTTCCTGTATTGTTGTGCACTGTCTTCGCCACCTCTTGGTGGTGGAGTTTGCCATTGTCTGCCTCTATATGATCCTTGAGATTGTCCTCTGCCCCTTGTGTGTCTGTATCTACCTCTTTGGGGCTTGCCCGTGGCTGGAAAGGACCAGTTTTTTGAAGGCCAATTTCTGCTAAAACGTGGTGGTTGAACCTGTAGAAAAGCCTTGACAGTTTGCATAGATTTAGCTTTTTCTTCCATTTTCCGTAGTATCTCCTCAGCATTAGTACCAAATAATACATCCTTTTGTAAAGGAGCATCTAATAGTTTAGCTTTAACATGATCAGGCAAGGTTTGTTCCCTAAGCCAGGCATGCATACGAATTACTGATCCTGTAACAGCAGCTCTACTTGAGGCCTCTAGAGCATCATAGCCACATTGTAAGGTGTGTTTACCCACTTGTTCTGCACTATGCATCATATCCTGCAACTCCTTCAAATCTGGTTGTTCAGGTTGTGACATTTTATTCCTTAATTGTGATAACAGAAACTGCTGATATTTAAGCATATGGAACTGACAATTTAAGGCCCTCATGGCTAGGGTGGCCGAGGTATATACCTTTTTTCCCCACCTTTCTAAGGATCTAGACTCTCTTTCGGAAGGTAGTGGATTCTTAGCAGTAGAGGCCTTCATTCCCTTGGGGCCTTGAGAAATGGTTTCAGGGTCAGCATTATGGCTTTTGTAAAGAAATTGGTGAGAGTTAGGAACTCTGTAGTACCTATCAAGCTTGACTGGGGCAGGAGGCAGGGAATCCGGATTAAGGCAAGCCTATGAATAAACATTATCAAGTATGTCCAAGACAGGAGGTATCACCAGAGGTCTGTGCTGAGGTAACAAAAGAAATTCCCTAAGTCTTTTCTTGGAATCAGAAAAGTCTTGACCTTCCCAATGGAAGTGTTCCCTCAAGGTGTGCAAGGTTTCCCCAAAAGAAAAATCCTCTGGGGGAGATACAGAAGGAATGGACTGCTCTGCATCCGAATCTTTATAAGGGGAGTACGAGTGTTCCTCTTCATCAGGCAGTTCTGAAATAATGGAGCCCTAGTCAGAAGAGGGAGAATCTTCCTCCACTCTGGGTCTCTTGTCTGGAGGGGGTTGGGAAGCCCTGATAAGAGTAATTAAATCCTCAGCCATTTTAAGCATCTGCTTTTTAGGCATGGGGCCTGGAGATGGGCCCTGTGCAACAGGCCTCTTGGGATGCATGGCTGATTTGGACTTAGTAAAGGCCTTAATGGAAAAGGAAGATGAGGGTCTAAAGACACCATGGGTGGAAGTGGACCTGTCCACATTAGGAGGAAAATACAAGAGCATATATAAAAACACAAGAGCATATATATGCTGTTTTTTTTTTATATATGCTCTTGTATTTTTAAATATTTATATGCTATTTGCCATCTGAAATGTTAATAACAGTTATAGTCTATTACTACATCCATTTTAATGTCAATGTTGAATTTTGAAGTTTTAATTTTCACAATATAAGTTTCTGACTTTTTATCTATTTAGAAGTTTCTGACTTTTTATAGTTATGTATTCGTACAAAGGCTTTCATTGGTTAACTATTTAATTGATAAGTGTTTAAATACAGAAGTGATGAAGTGTTTTATTAAAGTCTGAAGAAGCGTCCAGAGTAGACGTGAAAGCGCTAACAACCCATGGAATAAAGTTCTTTTGCTGTTCAAGTATAAACATTTTTTATTGATTTTTGCTTTTTTGGTTGATGGTTGGCTTCGATAGTCGTGGAGTACCTGCACCTTGATATTGACAATCTTAGTATTGTATCTATTAATGTTAATAGTATAAAGGATGTAGTTAGGAAAATTTGAGTAATAGAATGGTGTAATAAATATTATGTAGATGTGATAGTGTTAGAAGGTATTAGGGCTTTAAATAAAGAATAATGAGAACAGACAGAAACAGTATGGTCAAGGGTATAATATGGAACTTGGCTTATGAAACTTGTTCAGGAATTGGTATATTGTATAAAAAGGGAATACAAATCTTAGATTATACTTTAGTTAAGTTAGGGAGATTGAAAGTAGTAGATATTAGATGGGAAGGGAAAGTATATAGATTAATGGCTATATATACACATGTGATATATAAAGAAAGGGAGAAATTATTTCAAGAACTATTAGACTATGGTATAGTAAAAGTACAGTTTTGTACCTACCATAAATGTAGATGTCCGAGAGGTATGCATCTGCAGTCCTAACAAATGGGTTGTCCTGCCTCAGGCAGCCCTTCGGTCGGCCGGATTCCAAAGTCTGGGTCTGGCCTCGGCTGATGTCGCACTTCACCCGACATCATAGCTGCTGTCAATTGGGTATAAAGGCATCAGCCGACGCCATTTTCCTCAGTGTTTCTTGCCCCAGATGCCAGGTGCCCTCTAGGAAGGCTAAATTTGGATAAATGCAAATGATTCCAAACTGTAGAGAGCAAACAAAAATAAACATGTATGTACATATATACAAACAAATACACCATAATAGATTCCCCCAGCTAGCTACAAGTTGGGCAAATACCCTAGGAGTACCACAGAGGGGAAGGAGGGTGGGTAATCCTGACTGCAGATGCATACCTCTCGGACATCTACATTTATGGTAGGTACAAAACTGTACTATGTCCTTCAAGGATGCATCTGCAGTCCTAACAAATGGGTAGAATACCATAGCCAAACTGGGGGAGGAGGCACTTAAAAAAGATTATGGTGTAGTTAAGATCCCTTGCAAAACAGCAGTGGCAAAACCTGCTCGGGATCTGGAGTATAAAGGCAGATTATAATGCTTGGCAAATGTATGCACGGAGCTCCAAGTAGCAGCCTCTAAAATGTCTTTGGTAGCCACTCCTTGTAAGAAAGCTGTAGTAGTGGCTGTAGCCCTTGTGGCGTGAGGTCTGATGTTTTCTGGAGTTGTCTTTCCATGAAAGGAGTAACAAAATCTAATGCAATTTCCTATCCATTTTGAGATTGTCTGTTTTGAAATTGCTTTTCCTTCCATTCCTGCTGCGTATGCTACCAGAAGCTGGTCAGTTTTTCTATTGTTCTTGGTTCTGTCCAGGTAGTAGCGCAATTGCCTGTGTACATCCAAGGTATGCAGTAGTCTTTTCCCCCCTGTTCTGTGGGTTGGGGAAGAATGCTGGTAGGTGGATTGCTTGGTTCAATGATACCCTGGAGACCACCTTTGGCATAAAAGTAGGGTTAGTTCTCAAGGACACTCTATCCTGATGGAAGATAAGGAAGGGCTGTACTGCCATTAATGCCTGTAATTCAGAAACCCTTCTTGCTGATGTGATTGCAAGCAGGAAAGCAGTTTTCCAAGATAAGAACTGTAATTCTGCTGTTGCTGCTGGTACAAAAGGGGGAAGTGTTAACTTTTCTAGCACAAAGTTCAGGTCCCATGTAGGCAAAGGTGGTTTCCTTGGAGGCTTTACATTTTTAATTCCTCTCAGAAACTGCCTGAGTAGAGGATGAGAGAAGACTGGAGGATCCATGTTATATTCTGCTGAAATTGCTGATGCATGAATCTTGATAGAGGAGTAAGACAGGCCATTGTGGAAAAGCTCTGCTAAATATTCCAGGATGTTAGCTATGTTTGCCAATGATACATTTTCTCCTTTTGCTGCACTCCAAATGAGGTATCTTTTCCATTTTGCTGAATAAGTCTTCCTTGTGGAGGGTCTGCGAGCTTCCAGGATAATGTCTTTAACCCTCTGAGATAAATCTGGGTTATTTTGTTTTATGTAAGATTCCAAGCAGCTAGCTGCAGTGTTTTCAAGTTTGGATGCAGGATCTTGAAGTTGTTCTGTGTTAGCAGCAGAGGAACTAGAGGTAGAGGCCATGCGTGTGCCCAAGACATACTCCTCAGAAGCGGGTACCAATGCTGCCTCGGCCAGTCTGGAGCTATCAGTATGATCCTTGGGTGATCCTCTTTGATCTTCAGTAGCACTTTGTGCATCAAAGGAAGAGGTGGGAATGCATAAGCTGTTAGGTTTTCCCAACTGAAGGATAGGGAGTCCACCTTCCAAGCAAGTGGGTGGTATGTCCTTGTGCAGAATTTTCTCAATTGGTGGTTGTGTGGGGATGCGAACAGGTCTATTTCTGGTAGCCCCCATTTCTTTGTAATGGATTTGAAGATGTCCGGATGCAGCATCCATTCGTGGGCATCTGTGGTAGTTCTGCTTAAGGTGTCTGCTAGTATATTTTCTTTTTCTGGCACAAATATGGCCTGGAGCTGAATGCTGAGGTTGAGGGCCACATTCCACAGGTCCATTGCCATCCGGCATAGAGGATATGAATGTGTGCCTTCCTGCTTGTTGATATACCACATAACTGTGGTGTTGTCCGTCCTTATCAGCAAATGGCCTTGTTGAAGAAACAGTCTGAATGACTGAATTGCCTGTTTCACTGCCAGCATCTCTTTTTGATTTATGTGTAGGTTCAGCTGGTCCTGTGTCCATAGTCCTTGTATACACTTGTCTGCCATGTGTGCCCCCCAACCGAGGTCTGAGGCGTCCGTTGTGATAGTCTGGCTTGGGTGAGGGCTGTGGAAAGGCAGTCCTTTGTTCAACTGACAGGCCTGAGCCCACCACAGGAATTCTTGCTTCAGGCATGGAATTATTGGAATTTGGGTTTCTAGGCTGTGCTTGTGCTGAGACCATAAATTCCTTAGGTACCATTGCAACTTCCTCATATGTAATCTGGCATGTGGGATCAATATTATGCAGGATGCCATGTAACCCAGGGCTTGCAGGACTTTCCTTGCTGTAAGCTGGTTCTGCGTTGTTAATGCCATGAAATAGAGTGGTAGTTGTTTTTGCTTTTCTGCTGTGAGAAATGCCATTTGATTTGATGTGTCCAGTTCTGCACCCAAGAATGTAATCCTTTGGGATGGTACCAGTCTTGACTTTTTTATGTTGACTGTGTATCCCAAGGCCTGCAGTAGGAGAATAACCTTTTCCAAATCTTTTGTTAATTTGTTCTTGTTGTCCGCTTGTATCAGGCAGTCGTCCAGGTATGGATAAATTTGAATTCCCTGAAGCCTGCAATGAGCAATTACTGATGCCAGGCATTTCGTGAATACTCTGGGCGCAGTAGATAAGCCAAAAGACAATGCTGAGAATTGATAATGCTCTGATCCTGCAAGAAATCTGAGGTATCTTCTGCAATCTGGTCGAATAGGGACGTGCAGGTATGCCTCCTTGAGATCTAGAGTCACCAGCCAAGACTCCTTGCCCAGCATGGGAAGAAGTTGCTGTAGGGTCAGCATTTTGAATTTTGGAACAATGAGATATGTGTTCAGAGCAGACAGGTCGAGAATAGGTCTCCATTGGTTTTCTTTTCTTGGCACCAGGAAAAGTCTGGAATAAAATCCTTGTCCTTGTTCCATAGCCGGTACCTTTTCTATAGCTCTCATCTTTAGTAAGTGGTTGATTTGTCCTAGAGCGTTTGTTTTTTGGTTTGGTGGTAGGTTTGGCATTCCTCTCTTCCTTTGTAGAGTATGGAAGTGAAACCTGTAACCTTTGTCTATTGTCTGTAAAATCCATTTGTCTCCTGTAATGTAATGCCAGTTTACTGAGAATAAGGCTAGCTTTCCACCTAAGGGTGCTTCCAGTTGTTCCCTGGTAGGCGGTATCAGAGCCAAGTCACTGTGACTGCCCTGTGGAAGTGGTAGTAGCTGGATCTGTGGCAGTACTTCTCTGGTTGTTAGGCTGCCACTGACGTCCCCTGTAGGCACCTCTGGATTGACCTCTGCCTCTTGAGCGCCTATTTCTGCCTCTCTGTGCTCTGTTGGTGTCTGGAAAGGACCAATTCTTCGAAGGCCAATTTCTACTAAACCTAGGAGGCTGGACCTGTAAGAAATCCTTGACTGTTTGGACAGATTTTGCTTTTTCTTCCACCTTCTTTAACACTTGTTGTGCAGGGGAGCCAAACAAACTGAGTTTTTCCATGGGAGCATCTAGGAGCTTTGACTTTACATGGTCTGGTAAGGATTGCTCTTTTAACCATGCATGCCTTCTGATAACTGTACCAGTCATAGCTGATCTAAAAGAAGCCTCCAGTGCATCATAGCCGCATTTTAAGGAATGATTACTGACCTGCTGAGTGTTATGTACCAAATCCTGAAGGGACTTACGGTCTATAGGTTCAGAAGAGGATAGTTTTTTATTTAACTGATCTAACAAAAATTCCTGATACTGAATCATGTGGAATTGACAGTTTAAGGCCCTAGCCGAAAGAGTAGCAGAAGTATAAACTTTTTTACCCCATCTCTCTAATGCTCTGGATTCTCTATCAGAGGGGAGGGGGTTTTTGGCAGTTGCTACAGCTTTGGGGCCCTGAGAAATAGTTTCAGGATCTGCAATAGGAGCCTTATACAAGTGATAATGTGTGTCCGGGACCCTGTAGTATCTGTCGGGCTTAGCAGGGGCCAGGGGAAGAGAGTCAGGGGCAGTACAAGCATCATTGAATGCATCATCCACAACTGTTAGTACTGGAGGAATGGCAAAAGGCCTATACTGTGGCAAATGTAAAAAGGTCCTTAGCTGTTTCCTAGAATCTGAAAAATCATGGCCCTGCCATTGAAACTGCTCCCTCATAGCATGCAAGGTTTCCCCAAAAGAAAATTCCTCAGGAGGAGAGGCAGAAGGAATGGAGTCTTCTGCGTCAGAATCCTCATATGGAGAATAAGGGCCTTCAGGAGGATTTGAGTGTTCTGAATCATCAGAGGAATAATCCGTAGAAACTGGTTCAGGGGGCTCTGCTCTAGGCCTCTTCTCTGGAGGGGGATGAGAGGCCCTGTCAGGGTGAGGTTGGGATCCCCTGATCAAAGAAATGAGATCCTCTGCCAGGCTGAGCATTTGGGAACTAGAGCTAGGCCTGTGTGAGGGGGATTTAGCAGGCAAGGCCTTAGAAGATTTAGCTGCTTTAGCCCTAGAGAAAGCCTTGATAGACATGGATGCAGGGGGCCTAGCAGCTCCATGTGCAGGAGTAGATATGTCTAAAGGAATAGTATCTGATAAATCCTGGGTGCCTGCTACAGCATGAGAAATTTCAGTAGCAGATTCAGCCATGCTATGCGAGGCCTCGGCTGTAGGAGGTATGCTTTCGGCCGAAGGAAGAACCGAGGACTCGGTTTCAGCCGAAACTGAGACACTCGCGGTTGGCTTAACCGTGGTTTCGGCCGAAATCACGGACCGCGAGTGTCGGTCCTTTTCCTTACGCTTTTTAGCTAATTGTGAAGTCGAGAGTCTCCGACGGCATTTTGTAAGCAAAAGCGGGACCAAAAAACTCCTCCGCAAACTCCGACCGACGTCTAAGCGTCCGTCGGTTGAAGGAAGCACAGGCTAGACAAGCTGCTACATCGTGGTCTGGGCCTAAGCAAGGAAGGCAGTAAGAGTGGAAATCCTTATGAGGTATTTGTTTCCCACAAGTTAAACAATTATTTACTTTTTCTGACATCGGCTGAGGCAAGAAAGAGTCCCCAACGGGGTACTTAGCTTTTTAGAAGTCTTCGGTAGTACAAATCTCTGGATCTGACCGACCGGCACTTGCGAACAGCTTCTGCTTCGGGTACCGCGCGGCAAGAAAGACTGAGGAAAATGGTGTCGGCTGATGCCTTTATACCCAATTGACAGCAGCTATGACGTCGGGTGAAGTGCGACATCAGCCGAGGCCAGACCCAGACTTTGGAATCCGGCCGACCGAAGGGCTGCCTGAGGCAGGACAACCCATTTGTTAGGACTGCAGATGCATCCTTGAAGGACATCGTGGATATAATATTAGCAAGAGATTTTAATTGTGATTTAAGATGTAAAAAGTACAAAATGGATTAAATAAAAAAGTAAGTAGCAAAATGTGGAAAGTTAAAACTATGGAATCTAAACAAAAGTACATAGAGGAAAATTTCAAACAGAGATATATATTTTTTCTTATCTAAAACTATAAGAACTGTAGAAGAAGTGGCAGTATAAACAGGTTTTCAGATCATTTAGCAATATGGATTGAAATAGGTGAGAATAAAGAACATCTAGAAATTGGGAAAATAAGAGAATTAATGAAAGGGAATGGAATGAGAAAGGTTGAGAACATATAACAATCTTATGAAGGATCATTTGACAAAGAGATTTTTTTTTTAATTGGTCAGAATGGTGGACATCATTTAAAGAAAAATCTAAAAGAATGTATTTAATATGAAAAAACAGGAAAAGACAAAATATAAAAAGGAATATAGATAAATTCAAAAAGCTGTCTTAAATAGTCTTCATAGGAATGAAAAGGCAAATTTTAGAATAGAAGAGAATTATCAAAAGAATCAAGAGAAAATTAAAGATGTATTATATAAGGAAAAATATTTTTACAAGAAAAATGAAGGAATATCACCATATTTACGTGTGAAAGTAAAAGTAAATGCTATAATGAGAGAGATGAAGAATAAAAAATGAAAAATTGAGGGAGAACATATAAATATAATGGACATAGTTATGTATATGAAAGAAATTATAAAAAAGAAAGGCATAAAAACAAAATTCCATGGAGGGTAAAACAGTATACAGAAGAAATAAAGGATGGGAACAACAAATTACAATAACAAAAATAGACAAGATAATGAAGAAAATAAATGTAAATACAGCAGCTGGACAGGATGGTGTAGGATAATTAATGTACAGGGAGTTAATGCAATTGCAAAAACTAATTTTAATAAAGATATTTAAAGAGTGTTAACATGATAGGATTAATTATGGAGAAATATGTGAGGGTGTTGTGAGATTTATATGGAAGAAAGGAGATTAAACATTGGAGGTGAAATATGTGAGGGTGTTGTGAGATTTATATGGAAGAAAGGAGAAAAAAATGAGATTAAACATTGGAGGTCAATAATGTTGAAGAATAGTGATTACAAATTATTTATGAAAATAATAAATAAAATAACAGAAAATAAGTTGAATTATATAACGGAAGAAAATATTTATGTGGTTAAAGATAAAGGAAACCAAGAGTTATTAATGATAACTGGGGAAATAGTGGATGATATTAAGAAAGGACAAAAAGAAATACAATTAATAGTGGCTGATATAAATAAAGCATTTGATTCAACAGAAGATGATATCTTATGGCAAATAATGGAAGAATACAATTTTAGTATAAAGATCAAGAAAGTATGTGAATCAGTATGTAAATGCTAAATTAGAATTTGAATAAATGGTTAAGTGAAGAAATAGAGATGAAAAGAGGTATAAAACAATGATGTCCACTGAGTAGTATTTCATTTGTTTGTTTGTGTCTTTCGGCTTTCCCCGGTTAGGGGTCGCCACAGCGGAACTCTGGTCCGCTAATGATTGGTAGTGGATTTTTACGTACCGGGTTACCAGCCCTAACGCACAACCTTCAACAAAGGCATGCCCCATTCACATATGCCTCCACACAGAAGACGCTCTAGCTGAGAATCGAACGGGACAACGACTTGCTATGAGGCGACAACGTTACCGCAGCACCACTACTGTGAATAGATATAATATTAACAGCTAAAAATAAAGAAGAAATTAAGAAAGTATTTACAAATGTGCACAGACTGCAAGAAGTAGGATAAAGCATTAATAAAGATAAATATAAGGGTATGGAGGTAATAGAGTTGGAAGGAATATGGTTTGGAGAAACAATATCAGCACTAGGGATTGATTTTGGAGAATATGATGCATTGAAGGAACAATGGGAGAACATTTTGAGAGATTTAAAGGGACTTAGTATCATGTGAAAGATATAGATTGTTGTTTAGTATGAAAGTACATTTGATAAACACAATATGGATAGGAAATTATCATACATATCTTGTATGCATATGATAAAAATAAAGAAACGGTTTATAGAAATGATATTTCAATTTATTGAGGGATCCAGATTAAATCCAGTTAAAAGAGTTTTTATATGGATAAGGAGGAATGGGGGGTTGGGTTTACTAAATCCGATAGTATATAGAGCCTCATTACATTTATATAGGTATTGAAATGGATAAATGGAAACAGAAAATAAGTTGGTGAAAAGTATATTTAAGGAGAAATATAAGACATAATGGGTTTAATTAAAGTAAATAAAATGGAGAATGAATGAAGACATGAGGAAGTAAAAACGTATCAGGAAAAAAATAAATGGTGGAAATTAAACAGAGAAAGACAGAGGAAAATGGAAAAACGTGGCATAAAAATATAATGTTGCAAAATTACTGTGTGAACCCATGGGAACATTTAACAGAAAAAAAGTTAAAAGCTATAAAGCAAAGAAATCAGTGGTATATGAAAAATGCTGTTTGCCAAGATTGTTTATGGAGGTTACAGATTAATAAATTACCAGTGAAAGGAAATATGGCTTATAAAAAAGTAAATTTATCTTTATTGCAGATAATTAGAAATGACAGAACATGTTTTTAACATGTAAAAGACTTTAAAAACTATGTGAAAAAATAGAAAATAAAATAAAGAATTGATAGACTACAAACATATAAATATGGATATGATTGAATATCTTTTTATGGGAAGCATAGTAAAGAATATGTCAATAATTTGGATAAAAATGTATTGTATTATTTTGACAATTTGGAACGAAAGACTGAATGAAGTCATTTTCAATAGAAAATGGGTATTAGCAAATACAATAAGGAAAATTATCTGTTGGTTGTGGAAAAAAAGCGGATGGTCTATACAAATGTAAAGATTTAAGAAAACCAACATCTGCTGAATACGAAAACCACCAAAGAGAAAAAAACAGGAACTAGATGCACTCAAGTTTATTCTGGTACCTCGGCTTCCACAGCCTTCAAAGGAATAACCTTTACACAGCAAATGCATCTTTTTATATACAAAATTACTTACTTAATTAATTGAATAATTGTGCAATTACATCATTCACAGTGTTTCAGAAAAAAGGGACCATACACTAAAATACTGATGCATAGACAAAAGGGAATATTTATACAAAGACAAAGTGTATTATAATACATAAAGCCAAAGTTTTAAATAAATACCAATGCCCCAGATCTCAAATAGTCAAGTTCATTTCTAAATTTAAACCTTTTGGTTTTAAAGTACCAAAATTTAAAATGAACATACTTTCCAATTTTAACAGCTTCTGTAAAAAAATTCCCAGTATTATAAGTATCAGGTCTAGCCAATGCACAAAAGAACAAGGAATCCAACTCCCCATTATGTGAATCTTGAACATATTGGTATGCTGTTGGATAGTCTTCTTAAGAAAGAATTGGTCAATGTTTCTTCACATATCAGGAACACAAATGATTTTTGTATCAAGGTTAAGAATATGCAATGGGACAATAATTGCTATTGGGCTACTGTGGATGTTAAGGCCCTCTACACAAGCATTAGGACTAGATTTGGTTTGGAGGCTATTTACAATATTTTGGGGGAGGGCCCACATACTTCATTTATTATTTCATTGTTAGAATTTGCACTGACTCATAATTATTTTTGTTGTGAGGACAAGATATTTTTGCAAAAAGAAGGCACCGCAATGGGTGCTAATTTCGCCCCAAGTTATGCGATATTATTTGTGTCCTTTTTTGAAATCAACTTTCTGTATAGGCTGGAATTTTTTCAGAAAAATGTTGTACTTTATTACAGATATATTGATGATCTGATTTTTGTATGTACTGGCAGTATTATGGAATTTGATGGTTTTGTTGCCAGTTTACATAATAATAGATTTGGTCTTGAATTCACTTATGTTTTGAATAAAAGTACCATTCAGTTCTTAGATATTCTATTATATGTGGATTCTAATAATAAAGTGCAATATAGACCTCACAGAAAAGTTACTGCAACTAACAATTTTCTACATGCAACCAGTGCTCACCCAAAACATCTGATTGAAGCACTTCCTTATGGGGAGTTTAAACGCACCTTTGAGCATACTTCAGAGATTAAGTTGTTGGATTTTGAATTCAAGATGGTTGGAAATAAGCTTTTGGAAAGAGGTTATTCTGAGATTTCCATAAAGAACAGCAGTGATAGATTACTTAGTCCTGATTCATTCATAAGGAATATGCATAAAACTTATGACAATAGGGTGAATAAATTCCTTTTGAATGATGAGAGTAGAATTTTTTTAGTTAATAAGTATTCATTATTCTCTCCCATTTTGAAGGACATAGTAGATTTTCTTTGGCCGATTGTTTGTCAGAATGATGAAATAGGTCATTTATTTCCCAATAGAGTATGTTTTTCATATGGTAGGTATGCTAATCTAAAAGAAAAGTTGAAATTTAAATCAAAAGTTAGGGTGAACATGCAGAATGGGATTTCATCCCATAAAGGTATGTTCAAGTGTGGTAAATGTAGAATTTGTTCAAAAGTTATGAATTTGACAGGTAGTTGCATAAATGGCATAAAATATCAAGCTTTGGATACATTTAATTGTAAATCTTGTGGGGTGGTTTACTTAGTTGGTTGTGGGTGTACTCCACCCAAATATTATATAGGGCAAACTAAACGTCAGTTAAAGCTAAGGATTATGGAACACATGGGTGATATTAGAAATGGCAGGATGGAAAGCCCAGTTTCTGAGCATTTCAACAATTCACATAATGGGGAGTTGGATTCCTTGTTCTTTTGTGCATTGGCTAGACCTGATACTTATAATACTGGGAATTTTTTACAGAAGCTGTTAAAATTGGAAAGTATGTTCATTTTAAATTTTGGTACTTTAAAACCAAAAGGTTTAAATTTAGAAATGAACTTGACTATTTGAGATCTGGGGCATTGGTATTTATTTAAAACTTTGGCTTTATGTGTTATAATACACTTTGTCTTTGTATAAATATTCCCTTTTGTCTATGCATCAGTATTTTAGTGTATGGTCCCTTTTTTCTGAAACACCGTGAATAATGTAATTGCACAATTATTCAATTAATTAAGTAAGGAATTTTGTATATAAAAAGATGCATTTGCTGTGTAAAGGTTATTCCTTTGAAGGCTGTGGAAGCCAAGGTACCAGAATAAACTTGAGTGCATCTAGTTCCTGTTTTTTTTCTCTTTGGTGGTTTTCGTAAAGATTTAACTATAATGAAGGAACATAGTATGTGATGTAAGTTCTTTGCAAATTTGTAAATATGTAAATATGTATTTTGTAAATCATCATAAATAAAGAACTCCTACTCTTTTCCCTAGGTGTCATCGGATCTTTTACATCCACCTCATAACTATAATAATGCTACTGTGAAGCAAAAAAGACTATGAACACAAAACGTCATGCAGTGGTATAAAATACACAGACATAAATGGCCAAAACATCCAAAGATTTATTAGTACGTTAAGCACTTTCGTCTCTGTAAAACTATAGACTTCTTCAGAACAAAGTATAAATTTCACCGGATTCTTTTTATATACAATTAACTATCACACCCCCACTAATTTCACCTATCATTGTGATATTATCAATCATACACCAAAAACAAAAGATTTTATTACTATCTAAACAATACAAATTAAACATTCCTAAAACTTACTAAGATAAAAATATTCATAAAGTGTTTAAAATGTATCAATAAACAATTAAAATCACATGGCTAGAAGCAGAAAAAACTCCATTATGTTACCATTTGACAGTTAGTCTACCTCCTCAAGTAGGAAATAACCTAAAAAAAAATCAGTAAGCATATTAATTAATTAATTATAATGCCCTTTTCCTCAACACGGGCATTATATTTACTGATTTGTTTAGTCCAGGAAATAAAGTTGCATTCAATCAGAGCTGCCAACTTAGCTCCCTAAGCACCATTTCATTTTCCCAATGCCCTCCTCTTGGGCTTTTTCTCACTATCTCCAAAATACAAAAACAATTTTTTTTAAAAGAAGTAAATTTTGTGCTGTATTCGTAAAGAGCGTTGTTGGGGTTCCCTTGCTATATAGCATAACTATGTTCATATATTATTTTCTTAAACTTCTCTCTGTCTTCCCTATGTAATAATATGTTCAACACATGCAAACAGCTAGGTATACTAATCCTTTGCTGTTACAATTCCCAGTGCCCAGTGTTAGGTTTTGGGGCAGTTTACCTACTGTAATGTGATCCCCTTCAAGTATATAACTACAGTACCAACATGCCTCGGATTTGGAGGTTCCTGTCCTTCTGTACGTTGCTTTTGATAATGGATATTCTAACCAAAATTTTAAATTTGGTTCTGTCTTGTACACAAAATGTGGTCCTGTATCCAAAAGGTCCCATAGGTCAGTTTTGTTTTCAAGCATAACTCAATTTTTGGACACGGTTTTTTTGATCTCCTTACTGAAATCCCCATAGTAGATTACCATAGCGTTTACTAAAGTGGAATTGACATTCTTTTTCCTATCACAAAGGTCTGGTATGCCATTACCTAATAATAGTGTATATTTAATACCTCAACCTTCTAACACTTGTTCACTACATTCAAGTACTAATTGAGTTGGTTACCCACTGTCACAAAATATCTTAAATAATAGTCCTAATTCTAATTTAAAATTCTCTGTCGCTGAACACATCCTTGCTGCCTGATCATTTTCCCTTTTACCAAGTTCTTCTTAGTAAAATATGAGTGGTAACTCTGGAAGTCCCAGAAGGTATTGGAAAAAGTGGACTTCCTGAACAGCCTAGATCTGAAAACTTTTTTTGTTGGTGTTCTTGAACAACAGAACATCT
The DNA here is from genome assembly GCF_019279795.1 of Protopterus annectens. Lineage (NCBI taxonomy): Eukaryota > Metazoa > Chordata > Ceratodontiformes > Protopteridae > Protopterus > Protopterus annectens. Next base: position 262,919,777 of record NC_056734.1, read on the forward strand.
AAGTAATCCATCTTATCCTAGGAATATTTATGTGTAAATTTAAAATATGTACAAACTGTATTAATATACTCTACAAAAGCTTCAATTTCACTAGCTTTGATTTTCCACATGATAAACACATCATCTAGGTATCGTAAATAAATATGCCACTGGTTGTTACATTTTGATTTGAAAATAAACTTACTTTCCCAAGCATACATAACTAGATTGGCATATATCGGAACACACCTTGCTCCCATCAAGACACCCTTCCCCTTCAAAATACAGGTAGTTGTTGAACAAAATATAGTCCATAAGTTCCATAATAAAATTAAACATATTCCCCCGGATTCACTATCCTTTCGTGAAGGACTAACTTAGTCCTGCATGGAAACAACCATTTAGGAGCAGGACTGCAGCATGCCATGCATAGTAATGAAGGCGTACTGCCTGAGCCCCTAAATGGACATGGAGCATGTATGAGTGCAGGGCGCATGTCTGAGAGCAGAGGTCTCAGAATATACACTCCCCTGCAATCAAGAACATCAGTGTAGGAGTAAGAATGAGCGAGATCGCTCATAGGTGTTCGCATACCCCCAGCAATATCCACCCAAGTGTACAAGAGCAATAGTCACAACATTTAAATATAAAGAATTTTTTTATGAAACAGATCAAATTTAACCGTAGGTGCGTGGGTTTGCCCATCACTTAGCTATGCTTAATGCAGCTTAAATGGCACAAGAGGATAAAATGCAAGATATATGCAAATGAAGCAGTACAGCTATAGTGTAGTGGGCAGACCATTCGCCTTGCGAGCAGTCATTCCCGGTTCGAGTCCAACTCCAGTACAATCCATTTTCCATGTCAAATCACTTTATGATCAAGTTATTTTGTTGCATAACCTATGACATAATATATATTTGTGAACTGGAGTAATGCATTAAATGCAGATGCGAGGTGTCATTGTCATATTGTTGCAAAGTCCACAGATAAAGATAAGTGCCCCATACAGTATATGTACGCAGGAATCAGGGATACAAATGGAAGGTAAAATGTGTAATGAATAAATCCATACAGTTGCCAAATACACCACCTGCCCAAGAACCATTAGACATCACTGTCTAAATTAGTGCGGTGGTAAGCGGGTGTAAGCACTAGTAAGCAAGAGTAAGCTTAGTTTTGCAGTAGTAAATGGGAGTAAGCATATTTAAGCAGTTGTAAGTGGATTTAAACCTGTTTGCACAGGGGTAAGCAATGCACACACAGGTTAAGCAATATTAAAGCTAACTCACTGTAATCATACTTAACCGGATCTTAGCATTGCTTACCTTTGCGCAAACCCAAGCAAATCTGCTTACAATTGCTTAAAAGTGCCTTAATCACTCTGAATGCATCAGCTGCTGTTCTGCCCAGAATCAAAATAAACAGCTTTTGCATGTCTTGAACCGAGGACCCTGTACACTACAGTCACAATAGTTAACCACGAAGCCATCACAGCAGTTCATAAGATTGAGGTATCACCAAACAGATCCTCATCACAGGAAATAGAAACTGGACACATGAAAGGAATCTATACACAGTTTTATATTGTATAACCAACTACAGGGCATAAATATGGGAAATGGAGTACTTGCTGCATTAAACCCAGATGTGAGGTGTCACTGTAATAAAGTGTTGAATGAAATCCCCTAATAAATACAAGGACCCCATACAGTGAACATACACATGAATCATGGATACCAAACACATGTAATGAATAACAAATGAATGCCACAATGCAAATATAGTGCAACTTAAATATTAAGTAATGCTAAGCATTACATAGCCCAGCTTAGTAGGTGAAAGCAATGTGTAAGCAAACTCAGTCTGCCCATCGGTATACCCCTTTAAGCAATGCCAACTTTAGGTAAGCAAGTTTGCCCATAGCTTAGCCTTTTCAAAACTGTCCAATCATGGCAAAGTGCAGGAAACCAGCCCTATTTAAACCCAACAGGCAGGAATACATCTCATAACTGGTTGTAGCTTCCCCTTGTAGGCACTATGTCTGGAATAGGAGAGGGTGTGTCTTTCGGGCGCAGTGCTGGGGCATCTGGGAGTCCAGAGTCATGGCAGAACTCCTTGTGAAAAACCATGACATGGGACTGCTGCAGGGCCAGTACCAGGGATCCCAGTACAAAGCAGAAGCCTGGGACAATCTCGCCAATGACCTCACCAGTGCCACTGGCATACCCAGAACTGGTGAACAGGTCAGGCATCACTATGCCGACCTGAAGCGGCAAAAGAGAGATCTCTTGGATCAGTGGATCCAAAAGACTAGGAGGACAGGGGAAGTTCCAGCCATGTGTAAGTATCAGTCCACTACCTGTTTAATAATTGCCAGCTCATGTATATTATGGATAGGTATGTCTAAATATTCATTTTATGTCTTTCACAGCTGCAAGTGAGCGGGCTATGAACCAGGAGGCCCATGGCTGTAGATTGGAGCGGTTGCAACGTGAGGCATGCTAGTAATATTCTTGCATGTACTGTCATGGGAAATAAATCTAAAAGTAGTAGTAAATTAATTGCCTGTATAAAACCTGTATTGTTTAAGGCATGTACTGCATATACCAGAGAATGGGGCAGGAAGAGTCTCATATAGGTTGTATTTAAATAGCCTGACAATTAAGGTCTAACTGCTGGACTGCATGTGTTCACTCTGGTATCATATGGTAATGTAGAGTTGCAATCGCTTAATAGTACTGTTGTAGTAAGCACCGTTACCCACACTATATACATAAGTAAATTGTGTAGGAATGTCTGCATATGACTGTTTTAATCCCAAGAGGTCAAATAGTACAACTGAGAGAGACTTGGACAGAAAACACTGAAAAGACAGACAACAAAATCCAAATTGCACACTCAACTGCGATGTGAACTGTTGTATTTTTTGCACACACAGCCATGGTTTGAATCTTGAGAGTGGTAGTAGGCTGTATGCAGAATCATACCCCACAAGTGTACAGAAATGTCCATAATGTCCAGTAAATTGGCCTATAGCTGCTGCCTGTCACCCTGTGCCCCTGGCAAAAAAGTGGGATGACTCAAACATTTAGGCAGCAAACAAAACATACAACTGATTGTCAGACATCTATAACAACAAACCTGTCACTCTAGCAACCTCCAAAATGTTATGAGAGTAAGTAGCCAAGTATGACCCACCTCCACCCCCATGTTGTCAAGCTGTGACCAGAGTCTGTACAGTAGCAGAGTGAGAAGTATGTGCATAATACTAATGTGTAAACTGGTAATTTGTGTGGCAACATGCAGGTAGTGCTAACAAACATTGCTCCCACAGGTTTGTCAGATATGAACACTGTGCCTATAAATAAAAGATTAACATCCTGTACTGGTACTGTTTACTCTGGTATTGTATGGCATTGTTAGTGTTACAGTTGCTCACAATAATAAGGTATTACTTAGCACTGTCACCCACACTGTACTACGTAATGCAACTGTCTAGGAAATCCTATACAAGTGTATTGTAATTACAAGGTCAAATGTAAAACCACAGTAGAATTATAGACAGGAATCAGACAAGAGATACACAGCAATACCTATATTGCACATTCAGCTGTGATGGACAGTGTCTTATTTCTAGCAGACACAGCCATCGTTCAAATCCTTGGAGTGGTAGTAAGCTGTATGCAGAATCATACACCACAAATGTACAGAAATGTAGTTATTTGGCCCATATCTGCTGGCTGTTACCCTGCCCCCTGCCATATCAGTGTGCCAATTTCTGACATGTAGGCAGCATGTCATGTTATATAACTGACTGTCAGACCTGTACATATTAGGAAAATGTCAAATAAAACAAACCTGTCATTGTACAAGTTACTAAAGGTTTAAGAGGGCAATAGTGGAAATATGTCTCGGTTCACCTGCATGTGTTGAAGACATGCCCAGAGTGTGTGCAAAAAGAGATGGACAGGTATGTGCTTAACATCAACCTGGAATCTAGGAGTATGTGTAGAAACAGGTAATGTTAACAAACAATACCTTCCCAGGTATACCAGGTAAGAGGTATATACTGCAGGTAAAACCAGTTCATATATATAGTTGTCGACAGCCATACCACTGTCCAAACTAAGGCAATAGGGTAGTGTACCAATACTTGTAAGGTACAGATTACAGCACATACTAGGAAGGTAATGTGAACTACAGGAATATACTAGTTGTTAATTGACATCTTTCTCTCCCCCCACCATATCTGGAACAATAAACTAAATACACAACTCAATTGGTATGTGCTGGCTTTAATGTTGGGACATATGTCCTATTGTTCTATAATTATTTAAATCTGTTTCTATGGCATGTGGTATGTTGAAATACTCCCACATTGGTGGCATGCTGCCATCAATGTACCTGCATGCTGTTGTAATGACCACTGTGGTCCCATATATGCATGTGTTCTGTTTGCTATGCAACTGTTCCATATCTGGTGTTTGGGTTAATGGGAATATCTATGCACGCTGTTATACCTAATCCTCAGTTGGCCATGACACCGGGCACCAGCATGTCTGGGGCCCAACCCGGGACCTCCCTGTCTGTTGGTCCTGCGCCATGTTCGGGTGGAACCACCTCAGGAGATGGGGCTCGCTCCCTCCCTGGGAGTAGGAACAGACAGGAACCTGTCACCTGTTGCCAGGACCAGGTCATGGTGCATAGCGAGCTCCGCAGGGAGGTCAGAGATCTGCTATGCCAGCTTGAGGGCTGTGTGTCGCGACTAGAGGGTTGGCCTGGCTCTCCTTCTCAGCCCCCAGCACAGTCACCTTCGGGGCTGTGAAGGTGCAATGGTGACTGCACATGGGTGGGGACCTCAGTCCCACTGTTTCTACTAGGGGGCTCATGAGCTTCTGATTTCCCAACACCCCTCCCCTTCAAGGTGTTTACCCCCTACGTCATATACTGCCCCTGTGTGCATCTTGTTTGTCTTGTCTGTTAACCTACCCAACCTACCTCTCCAAATATACCTATTATCCCTCCCCAAAATCCCACTCTCACCTGAAAAAAAGGGCAATCTGTTCCAAAAAAAAAATCTTGCCCCATACATAGATGTCCATTTTGCACACATGTTCACTGGACACATGTAATCTGGTCTAATTGGCTTAACAACATATTATTGTTGTCCTCACCCTTCCCTCAGGGGTATGAGTGTCCAAATATATCTCCAAATTCAGTGTATATGAACAGCTGTTGCTGAAGAAGAAATGGGCAGCTATGGACCTTCCCTACACCCTTCCTGCACATCTCTAGCTATTTACCCTATTGTCTTTCCCTCTTTGTGCCCATTTTTCACCACTTTCCTATCAACCCTTTTTAATTTCTTTTAAAGAAATTAGCAAACGGTAAGTGGGAGTAAGCACTTTTAAGCAGCAGTAAGCGGGTTTAAGCCTGTTTGTGCAGAGGTAAGCAATGCCTACACATCTTAAGCAATTAGAAGCTCACTGAGTACAAAAAACTGTAAACAGAAGTCAGCAGTGCTTACCTCCGTGCAAACCCGCTTACAACTGCTTAAAAGTGCCTTAATCACTCTTTATCCAATGGCCTTTGTTCAGCCCAGCAACAAAATAAACAACTTCTGCAAGGCTCAAACCCAGGATCCTGCACACCATAGCCAAGGTGATTTACCACTAAGCCATGCCAGATATACATAGCTCTGATGTTTTTACAAACATATCATTCAGCATAGCATTCAACAGTACAGGAAATGTATTTAAACATGTTGCTGTATGTGTGTGTATATATATTTATATCTAAATATATGCATATATATATATATATATATATATATATATATATATATATATATATATATATATACACACACATACAGGTATATATCTATAGATATAAAAGAGAATATAACAAATACATATATGACCACAAGCACCGTTAATGAGGATGAGGGGGCTCAAGCTACATACATCTTGTATGTATTTATACTACCCACCCCTCCGCAGCCAAACAGGTCCGCCCTGCAATACAGTACCAACTGCTGCAAGTCCCATAACCAGTACCCAACACAACATGGGCACAAGATGTTAACAGCAATCCATCCCGACTGTATGATGTCAGGCTGGTATCAATAACATATCATGCAGTACAGTCTGGCTACCATAGGGAATGTACAATATGGAAGCAATAAACATTCCTAAGATACATATACACACACATATATGCATATGCATATATATATATATATATATATAGAGAGAGAGAGAAAGAGAGAGAGAGAGAGAGATGTTACTACACATAAACACACAAGGATATGTATAGGAAGATACATATTGAGACGGTGCAGACCATATGGAACAGCCAGCATGCCTACAGATGCCACCTTACCAACTGGACACTGCATGAGTCACCCATACAAAAGACAATTGCTGCCTGAAACATATACCCACAGAGAGTTCAAATGATATAACACCACACACAGGTTTGCATACATGAGAAAGCTTTATTTGTCTACTATTACAGTTCTATATGCCAAGTCATATAACTGTTTAGACTCTGAAATACATATAAGCAGACATATAAGCAGACTAATGCAACTCTCAAACAGATCAATTAATGCAGTATTCCAGAAAGCATAACATATGTTGCTGTCCAGGCCAAGGCCTTCAAATCATTCACAGGTTCATAGGTTGGTACTAGGCTATCAGCCCTAAGGCCTGTAAAAGCCTAGCCACAGCAATTCCCTGGCTATTTCTTCCCACACTATTTACTTCCCTAGAACAACTGTAAAGACATACTGGGTCATAGGATAAGAAGCAACCAACAGTAAGTAATGTAGATGCAGTCTAGCAGCCTCTATCTGCACTCTGTACACAATCCCTAGGGGGTAAAGACTTCAGTTTACACAATGGGATGTATCTGTTACATAACAAGACATAACTGAAATCATCGCAATCACACTGACAAACAGAACAGTCTGTATGGCAGGAAGCAATAGGCCTGCTTTTAGTCAAGGTGAATTGTATGGTAATGTACACCCAGATACCTTAAGGCAGCTTACCCCTGATATACCTCACATGTTGTAACAGCCTTGGTTAGTTATGGTGCACCCCCCCTCATAGACTGACATACAGAGGTATATACCACTGTTACATACACTGATCTCTGGACTGCATAAGGGCACAAATGTATTGTGCAGATGAAGCCCACACATATATGGAACCAACCCCACAATATGTGTGGGGGCCACAATAGCAGTGGAATGATGGCATGAGTGGCAGCATGACATTCTCACAGGCCACTACATAACAACCCCTGACAGCATGTCATATGGACAAAGCCTGGTATGTAGGCAGAGGACAGAGGCCAAAACATAGGCCGACATGTGAAATAGTGTTGTCATACACTAATCAAGTTGCTGGTGCTACAGGATAGTCTGCAACATACACTTAGTCAGGAATATGAAGTCAGAAACACAAACGGATGTAGCCATGTACTGATAGCACTCAACGCGCACGCACACACACACACACACACACACACACACACACACACACACACACACACACACACACACACACACACACACACACACACTGCCAGTGATTTATCTGACACAAGACCTGTGTGGTGGACAGGCAAAACATAACAGGCACACCTTTGGCCATCAAGTGGATAGGCACACAGTTGAGAGTTATGTAGGCAGACTGCAGTCAATGTTAAACTAGTATGTACACACAAACCCTGTAACACTGGTGCTATACAATGCATACAACAACACTACTCACACTCTGTTTGTAGTTCTGGAACTTCATACAAATATGTAGCTGGCCTGAGTGTGCAAGTTCTCTTGTAAGAGGTATTGTTACCTGCTGTCTGTAACACTGCTGCCCAGACACAATAAGGATGTCCACCATACAGGAAAGGTAAAGGGACCACGTCCACATGATGTATGGATTTATAGTAGTGGGTTACCATGACAGTGGTAATTGAAGTACTACACAGCATGCTACATGCAGGCAGCAAGTGAAGGACACTGACTGGTGCAGAGGCTGCGACGTCTGTGCCCTGGCCCAGCAATCAAGGAGCCTCAATCCTTACCACTAACACCAGTGAGGGGCATCTCATATAGGAGGAAAGGATAACAAATATACACAGTAAAGTGCAATTTCCCTTAAAAGCACACAGATATCACAGTCAGTCCGGGGCTGATCGCTCCCTTGCTCTCCAGGTCCCCAATAAGACTCCCCACTGGCAGAGCTATAGGGTCCAGATCACAGCCTAATGGGCAAGCTAAAATCTCCAGCACCCTCTCTGTCCATCCAGTGCTTCGTGCCCCTGCCCAAGTAGCTGACACACACACACACACACACACACACACACACACACACACACACACACACACACACACACAC